>NC_132892.1:31350935-31405935 GCF_030463535.1 Salminus brasiliensis
CCAGATGGAGATCCACTGTGAGCACCAGAGTTTTCGTGTAATCGTGGACGGTCAGCCGCTCTTCGACTTCTATCACCGCGTGCACTCCCTGATGGCCATAGACACCATCCAGATCAATGGCAGCCTGACCATCACCAAACTCAACTGACCATCACCAAGTTCAGCTGAGGAGAAAAAGCTCATCAGCATTTCACACACTAGCCTGAACAACAGAGCAGTACAATGCACACAGGGCCTTTGTCAGTCTAACGCTGTGCACCGTCAGCCTCCAGTCTAAAACTACTAAAAAGCTCTAGAACAGGGCTGTTCAGTCCTGGTCCTGAAGATCTACCACCCTGTAGAGTTCAGCTCCACCCTGAATCTAACACACCTGATCCAGATAATGAAGGCCTTTAGGAGCAGCGGAACATTAGAGTCAGCAGTGTTGGATCTGGACCCTTCAGGGTGGTAGATCTCCAGCATCAGGATTGAGCAGCCCTGCTCTAGAACCAGTCCTGATCCTGTTCTGAACTCTGAATCGATCAGCTCTGAATGTGTGGCTTGAGTTTAGTACAGGATAGTTCTCCATTGGTTTTAAAAAGCCCGCCCCCCCCCAGTGGTTAGAACACATCACTGGATCAGCTTTACATGGGTCAATATTGCCTTGTGATATTTAGAATTGACTTTTTTTGGAAAATAGTTGACCTGGAAAATGAATTAGCGGATTTATCCAATTAATTGTAAATTGTCCTTGTAAAAGACCCAACATAAAAAAAAAAAATATATATATATATATATATATATAATAATAATAATAAAAAATGATGGACAGGCATCTGGAGCTGGAATCTGTCATTAAAACAGTTAACTAACCACATATTGTGCAGCCCCAGCCGCAATCCTCTCTCTTCCATCATTTGTCCAATTAGACTCCATGCTAACAGAGCTTAAATGGCTCAACGACATTCCACGAGGGTCGTCACCGTCACCAGCATGCATCACTGAAGCTCACCTAGTGTGTTTGTAATTCACAGAGTGAGAGTAAATAATAGAGAAGACATGCATTCAGATTGAGCTTTCAGACATTCCATTACATGCCTGATCCTTTAAATAGCCTCTTCAGGAGTGACCTAGTGTTGTTGTTCCTACCTGCTACAAGTGTAGCTTACAGTGTGTTGGTGCATGCAGTCATATAATAATAATAATAATAATAATAACTGGGGGGAAAAAACCCAGACTCAGAATGCATTTATTACAGAAGCATCTGCTCATTGTCTTCTATGATAATGGTGGGTTTGAGTCCTTGGTTTCCTTTAGTTGTTTATCTACACAGAAAATCATCACAATTCCTGTCTATAGTTAGCAACTGTTGGCTACAGAAGCAGCAAATTCAGATTAGGTCCAAACACTCTAATGTTTATTGTCTTAAAGGTGAAGCTAAGTTTTTTATTATTATTATTATTATTATTATTATTATTTAGAGGTGAACCAGCATTCCCACACGGTTATAATCAGAACAGGGAAACTAACAGTACTGAAAACTGCTTCAGCCACTGTGGAATTCCCTTATCAAGCACATGACTGCGTTTCCCGAAGCGGTTTACAACTAATAAATTATTCCTTCTTTAAAGAGTTCAGCACTCAGGAATACGCCAGAAACAGATGTATTTAGTTCTCTAACATACTGTAAATGTCTTACTGTAAGGCAAGCTGTTTTCGCCTAGAAAACCACCAGCGAAAGAAGCTGAAACTCCGTTTTTCTAGTTAAAAACCCCAAATTCAGGATCTATGTAACGCAGGTTTTACTAGTAGAAATTCTCATTTCAGATTTGAAATTTGTACTAGTAATATTATCAGAGCTACAGATCTATGAAGCCATCTAGTCTAGTCACACTGCACAAATTCTCACCATAGATTTAAATAGTTGTTTAATCTTTAATTACTTTTAATTAAAAAAACTAATTTTCACTTATAAAAACTCTTATTAAAGATATCTACACTTGTTTGTTGTAATAAATTGCAATTCCAGAGATCTGCGCTGTAATTTTTGAATAAATTATTATTATTATTATTACTGACATTTTTTAAATGAATAAAATTATATAGAAAACTAGATTTAGATCTTAGTAAAAACTCAGTCATAAATATCTATCTATTATTATTATTATTATAACTATTTAAAACTTTAAATTCAGATCTACACTCTAATTACAGCTAATTTCACATATCTGAAATTATTTCTGATTAGTGCAAATGCTGATTCAAGATATTTAATTTAGTTTTGACTGGTTTGTTTTAAGATATGTGCAATTTCAGAACTCTAAAATATAGTTTTCTACATTCTTTTTATAGATATCTACAATTTTGAATAGTAATAATAATAATTCATATCTAAATTTAGGTTCACTAGTCGGATTATGCTGTAGGTCTCTGGAATTATGAAAAAAAAAAGTAATTGTAGATATCTGTAACTTTTCTTTTTTTACTAGCGAGTGGGATTTTAAGAAAATCTATGGTAACATATATAACATTAAAGATATGTCATCCTGGCAATATGACTTATGTCATTATCAATCTGTAGGTCTGATATTATTATATAATATATACATTGCATGACAGAGATCTTGAATTTGCATTTTTGCTATTAAAATGGCATTTTAGGCTCAGACTGCTTGTCATACCTACTGTACATAGGACGCTATGTGTGGGACTGTATGAGTCTAATATATGGTGATATTTTGTGGCATTCTGTATACTGTACGCAAACGTTACGCTCATTTGTGAGGAAAATAGTGATTATTGCAGCATATTGATATTTTCCACAGTGATACTGAGAATTTAGGATTTTTTTTTGTACTAAGGTATAAATATAGACCTTTAAATTATGAAATGAATGTAAACAGCGTTTTGTACTGTAACCAGGAGTGAATACGGAACATTAAAGTGTAATAAAGAGCATTTTGTTTTATGAACTATGGCAATACATTGGACCAGCAGACGACGGACAAATGCAATGGAATTCTTTTGATTTCTTTGCTTTTTCTATTTGTGTTTACTGGCCTCTCAGTATTGAATGTTTCATTGTCTTAAAATCACCGATTAATTAAAGATTTCTAATCAATGATGTGGTCTTGTTTGGTAATTTGCTAGATTATTACACCATTAATCATCATAATATATTGATAAAAGAATAATAAAATGTAATTATATAATAAAATCTAACTTGAGTTTTTTGTTTGTTAATTTATTAATTAATTCAAGTTGTTTTTTTATACTAATTAAAGGTCACTGTTTTTTAGTTCATATGTTCTTATAGGTTCTTTATTGTTGTTTGATGTTTAGGCACATTTTAATTGGTTGGTAGAATCTTGTTAAGTGCTTGCCAGGGTACCCAAGGCGGTCCCATGGAGTTTCAAATGGTCGCTAGTTGGCAGCTTAGGTATTTTCGGTGGTTGCTATGGCGTTGCTTAATGGTTCCAGTCCATACTGTATGTACATCAAAGGTTTGTCAAACTAAACTGTAAACAACCAGTTTTGTAACCATTGTTTTTGTGATGTCATAAAAACACATTTACATATTCCCGCCTACTCAGCTCAGCAGTATAGCCTTGTCCATTCTCACTGACCTTATGAGGAGTGCTTTTTAGCCCAGAGCGCTTTCTGAATGAGCCACAATACACAGCGCCAACCAACCACGCTGTAGTTTTAGCTAACGTAGGCTAGCTTACGTGAACTAATATGATATGCTAACAAAACCCCCAACGATCCCGTCTGACTCCTGCCTGGCCTTTTACAATTGGGCCTAAACGTCTTCTGCTGGCTGAGTGATGGGATTTGATCCCTCTAAGGATATTTCATTCCCGTGGTGCATTCCAGGCAGGATTATACAGAGTTAGATTGCAGACCTTTGCTTAGCGGCCCCATAAGTTGCCCTTATTGGAGGTCTGGAAGTTTGGAAGTTTTCTCAGCTGAGCAGAACATGTCTGCAGACAGCTGGGAAGACTCCTTCTCCATCTCGGCCTCCTTAAACCAGCCTGCAGTAAGAAGCCGTTTCACACAGTAAAGACGAGGCTGACCTAAAAATAATAAATATTTGCCACCGACTTCCTTTTCTTCGCTGCTAAACACGCCACCGCCACAAATAGCTGTACACTGGCCTTACTCGGCCCTGTAATCTCCTCTTCTAGTGTCCCGGCTAACTTCCTTATCTGTCTGCTGCTCACTTCCTCCCAGTGTCTTTGCTATAGACAGTAGATTTCAGTGTGAACAGGATGAGGGGCAAGCTTCGCTCTACACCAGTTGGGAGCCCTCAGGGTCTTCTAGGCCTTCAGAGGAGATCTAATGATTACTGGAAAAATTCTAAAAATGCCCAAAATTCAAGAAAACATGTTTATTTTTAAACTCTGTTACAGTACAGGTCTTATTTCATTGTTACGTTTTGGTTAAAAAATCACTAATATCTCCTTTTTTTGGGGGGGGGTGGGCATTTTTACTTCATAGAAATGTTTTTAAACTCTGTTAAAGTGCCAGTCCTAATTCTTTGTTACATTGTTTAGTTCAAAATGATTAAAAAAATTTTTTACTTCATTTTTACTTAAAATAATCAATTATTAAAAAATTAAAACTATTTTAACTGTAGTTTAAGTGTATGAGTTTTTTTTTTCACTGTTAAGTTTTGGTTAAAAATTGATAAACATTCACTTTTTTTTATAGTTTTTTTACTCAAGAGAACCAATGTTTATTTTTTTTAACTCTATTACAGTATGAGTCCATTTTTTTCAGTTTTGATGAAAAAAAAATGACAAAAATGTAATCTGTTTGCATTTTTACTTAATATAAAAATGTTTGTACCAGTAGTAACAGTCTTGATTATTTACATTTATTAAATGACATTTTCATTAAAAATTATTATTTCATTTTTTTACTTAACATTTTTAAACTCTTTAACAGTGGGAGTCTTATTTCATTGTTACATTTTGGTTAAACAAGAAAAAAAAGAAAATTGTAATTTTATTTTTTGATCAAAAGAGCCACACTTATTTTAGCTTAAAATGCTAAAAACTGTGTTTTTCTTAATTTTTCTTTCTTCATTTTAAAACTCTATTACAGGTTTTGTTCAATTCTTTAGTTCTGGTTAAAAATGACAAAAAAAAGTCATTTTACTTAAATAAACCAAAAAAACTATAGTTTTATATTATTTGTCTTATTTAATAATTAAGTTTGGTGGCAACACATTGGCTACATTTGTGCAACACTAAACAGAAAAATGTCCAATAAGGTTTTTTTCCTCAGTGGACTCTGAGTAGATACACCTACACGAGCTCTACCATTGGTTGGGACGTCTCTGGTACAACTGAAGGCCTGAAGCATCAGATTACACAACATCAACATGCCCAGGAACTGACACTGACCTCAGCTGACACTGACCTCAAGTGGATGGGAGCAGATCTGTCCAAAAAAAAAAAAAAAAAAAGAAAAGAAAAGAAAGTCACTGTAGTTTTTCTGGAGGTTCTAGATACGTCACTCACTGTGAATAGCAGCGGTGGTCCAACCAGGATGCCCGTTCCCTTCCTCTACTCTTCTGCACATCATGAAGCACAGCCACTGTTGATTACTGCTCATTTAAACATACTGCAGAAATCATAACAATAAAATAGTACACACAGTACATTTAGCTTAGTTAGTTTCCGAAATGTCAAAATCAGTAAATAAGTGGAAACTGTGTTTTAATGATAAATGATATTTATTTAATATGATTATAATATTATATGTGAATATTATTTTCTTTCCTGTAGAGCATCAGTTCTCTTATGTACACTCAGGGGCGCCCAATCTTTTGCATAAGACTGCATGTAGGACTACTTTGGTTTTTAGCATTACAATCAGAACAGAAGAAATCCTGATAATCATAAATCACGTGTTATGTAAATACCTCATCAAGTAAATATCTATGTAAATATGTAAATGATGTGTCACCTCCTTTACTCTGATCTCTGTAACTGCACAGTGCTGGAGCTCCTGATGATTATCTAACCCTCACACGTGACCTCTCTGTGTTCCTCCACCCTTCCAGTTCAGCAGAGTAGATCAGCGCCTCCTGCTGCGCATGCGCAGAACTACAAGCGACAAGCGCTTTCTGATGAACGAGGCCAAAAAACAAAAGTCTAAAAACAACAAACACAACAGCTTAAACTAACTAACTAAAATAACTAGAAACAGAGAAAAAAAATAATTATATATATTTATATTTATATATTTATATGTTGATTTTTAAACATTTTAATTTTTTAAAAATAATTAATTAATGAATAATTATTTATACTATAATTATACACATATACATACGTATATATATATATATATATATATATATATATATATATATATGTAATTATAGTACACATAATTTAGGAATGATGAAAAATCAATTAAAATAAATTTTAACTGAACAAAGATAAAAGTAAATAATATAAAACAATAAAAGAAATCTTGTTTATTTATAGATCCATCCTCCTATCCGATTCATCCTGGTCAGGGCTGCAGCAGGTCCGGACCCTTCCCAGGATCACTGGGTGCAAAGCAGGAATACCCCCTGACCACTGCTCATCTCAGTGTAATAATTTATTTTAACTTTATTTTAACTTTATAGGAAATAAAAAAATTAAGATACAATTTAGCAGCATTATTTTGTTTTAATTTTATTATTATTATTATTATTAATAATAATAATAAATTATTATTATTTACAATTCTAATAAAAAGTATACTTACTTTTCAATAAAATTAGACTGCTAAAATAAAAGTCAGTGTTATATGTTATATTGTCTTTCATATTATAGTATTTGTTTGATTTGTATGTCTTATTTATTTATTTATTGTAGTTTTGGCTTCTTCTTGGTACAACATATATATATATATATAATATAATAATTGATAATACAGTTATTACAAATATTACAAATCAATAAAACTACATGACTAATAGAGTGTAATACACACAATTCAGGCTAACCCTGCTTCTGTTGGAGTGACGGTCTCTACTGTCCAGAGAAGAAGAAGGCTTTCTATTAGATTTTGGAGCTGGAGCAGTGACGATGATCCCACCTCATCCAAACGTACTGGATGGAGCTCCACCACCATCCATCATCCCAGAGAACTCAGGTAGTCCTCCACTGCTCCACAGCTTCTTAATGCTGGGGGGCTTTGTTATACCCCTCTAGTGTGTGTGTGTGTGTGTGTGTGTGTGTATATATGAGAGTGTGTGTGTGTGTGTGTGTGATGGACTTGGAGCTCCGTCACTAGTTGCATGCTGTGTGCTGATCTGGAGAGGGCAGTGCAGAGTGAGTGTGTGTGTGTATGAGAGTGTGTGTGTGTGTGTGTAAGAGTGTGTGTGTGTGTGTGTGTACACACTGAGTGTAGTTTAGCGTTAGCATTAGCCTCAGCCGGGCTCACACCGCCTCCTCTCGCTCAGTGTTTCTCCGGGAACACCGCGGCGCTTCTCCGGACTGCTGCTGCTGCCTTGCCCCCGCGCTGAGGACGATCTTCGGGCCTGGCCTGGTCTGCTCTCCGCGATGGGAGCGAACCTGCTGCGGATCACCGCGGTAACCTCCTCCACTCCTCCACTCCTCCTGAGCTAACGGCTAACGGCTAACGTGTGCTAACGTGTGCTAACGAGAAGACTGCCTCGTTAGATTCACCTGTCAGCCCATCATGTCTCACGTCCTGGGCCTGTTTTATATTTTTGGCGGTCGGACGTGTCATTAGTCCCCCTTTCGCGTCGTTCCAGCCAGCTACAGAGCGGCTAGGCGGCTAAGCTAGCTAAGCTAAGCTAACCCAGCTGAACTGGGCTGGGCCGCTTTAGCAAACACAGGTGCAGCCCGTCCTCAGCGCGGCTTCTGCCCTAATTACTCCTCTCATTTATCACCTGCCCCGTGTGGATTAGTCACATACAAGTCTAACAACACCTAAACGTGCTTCATTTAGGCATGACGGCGCTTTAAGGCTGGTTATTCTTGTAATATTAACATTAATATGGCAACCGACTCCCAGCTCAGCTGCTGAACTTCCACCTTCAGGCTGCACTGGCTATCTCTAGCTACTCACAGGCAGTGTCTCTGACCTGTCTGTATTTAAGCTGATCTGGCTTTATCATCTTCTTTATCATCATTTTTTTAGTGTAAATAACTGATCTAGCTTTACTCTGTACTGTAGAGGAAGTAGGTAGGTCTCAGTCAGCTGACAGGACAGGACAGGACAGGACAGGGGCAACATATGGTAACCTGAGCTGTTGCTGTTGTTGTTATTAGGCAATTATCTTAAGCCTAATTTCCTATATTCTTATAATAATCTAATTTCTGACTCACTTTTCTTCTGTTTATTCTAGTAAACTGGATGAATGCTAGAGGAAATAGCCATTTAAAGAGCCATTTAAACACCTCTAGGTATGTTGATGATGGTAAAATAATAATAAAAAAAGGGACTATTTTGCCACTCAACACCCGGCGTGTATCCCTCCACCCTGAATGGATTTTGGAGGTTTAAGACCCAAGATTTTCTCGAAATCGTAGCAAAATATCGATAACTCGATAATATCGATTTCCTATATTCTTATAATAATCTAATTTCTGGCTCACTTTTCTTCTGTTTATTCTAGTAAACTGGATGAATGCTAGAGGAAATAGCCATTTAAACACCTCTAGGTATGTTGATGATGGTAAAATAATTTTAAAAAAAAGTGTTTTTCTTTAGGGACTATTTTGCCACTCAACACCCGGCGTGTATCCCTCCACCCTGAATGGACTTTGGAGGTTTAAGACCCAAGATTTTCTCGAAATCGTGGCAAAAGATCGTGGCAAAATATGGATAACTCGATAATATCGATATGGATAACAGTAACGATGCAGTGAATTTAGTAAAATCTGTGTCTCCTCTATAATCTATAGGTGACTATATAATCGTCATGAGTAATTTCTGTAGTGAATGCTGAAGGGAACACCCACCCAAAGTCTGAATACGTCAGCACGTCTGTAATATTAAAAACTACTTAAATATTAAATTCGCACCCAAGACACCCAAGAAGCCCAGGGGTCCTGTAGATATCCTGTAATGAGCCTGGGAATAGATGGTAATACTGTGAAGATGAGGATTCAATTATAAGGTAAGGTCTGGTTGGACCACCAGCCAAGAGCTGTCTCCCTCCAACAGCGGTTTTGTGGTCGGAAACTGACCGCTGATGAAGCTCTAGGGGTCAGCGGAGGTGATGGGAGAGCCAAACACACTGATAAGCACAGTTTAGGAAAGTAAATACGTATAACCGCATTTGTTACGGTTCGTATTTGTTAGACATTGATGTATGTGATATTTGAGTGTGTTGTGTGGCTGAAATGGTCTGAAAAATTAATTTTATATTCTAACAGATAACACAGGAATTAACCCAGGGTTATTCATTTTAATTTAGTTCATTATTATGTTAGACAGTCGTTCAGAGTAGGGTTCGGTTTGATAGGAAACCTTTTTGTTTACTATCCAAACCCACCAGTGAAGCTACCGCCACCATGTTTCTCCCCAGTTTGTGTATGTATGTATCCCTCCGCCATGAGTGGATGTGAAAGAAACTAGGTGGGCTAAGTCTTAAAGCTGTGAGGCGTCAGAGAGTTCGTACATCACATTCGTTTGGTGTAAGAACTTTGTGTGAGGGAGCTTTTAGAGAAGCATGAAACTCTTCAGGCGTCTGGCGTCATTCACCACCACTGTGGGCAACTCGGACTCGGTTGCGTTTCACTCCCAAACTCACTCTGAATGACTTTGTTTACGTCTTACCCAATTAATTATGCCATAATATAATATGTGTGTATATATATATTGTGATAAATTTTGTTATGGTGTTATCTTTTCTAAGCATATGGAGGAAACTGTTAGTGCTTAATGAACACTGATCAGCTGCAGGGTTTATTACTAACAGTGTAATTAGACTGGGTTCATTAGATGAAGAGCAGCGGATGTGGTGTATAAATCACTGTATTCAGTACAGGAGAGGATCTGAAGAGTAGATTATAAGAATCAGTTGATACTGATGTTTTTAGTCTGTAATTAAATGTATCGTAATAAATATTGTGTATCGTGAAAAGTGTGTATATGTGTGTGTGTGTATATATATATATATATATATATATTTGTGATAAAATTGTTACATATATACATGTATACACACACACACATATATATATATATATATATAAAATCATAGGCCATAAATAAAAATCATAGGCCTACCACTGGCTTTCAGCCTCCGATCTGAACAGCCACTGAAGTAGTAGTGTAGTGAGTAGTGTACTGAAACACCTGGCTTTAACATTCATTAAAAGAGAGAATGACCTTTCATCAGTGTCGTCATGAGCGAGGTTTAAAAAGGCTCCAGTCACCTCCTTTCTAACATATCGGCTACTTTTAGCACTACTACTCTACAGGCTCAACCTTGGTGACCTGAATCAACCCCTGTGTTCTGCAGAGCACCTACAGTGAACTGCTCTGTGGAGATCTCTCAATTTATTGGTTTCTCTGGATATTTATGTTAATTTATTTGTTTGTCTATCTTCAGCCAGTCTAATAACGTAATATAACTGTTAATATTCAGTGTCTGCAGTCAGGTTTCTCCGGTCGTAGTGCTGAGTTACCCTTACCCCCTCTGAGATCCACCTGTGATGTTCATGATGTTTGGTAAAGTGTTACTGTACCTTTAAGACTGAGCTCTGTTCTGATTGGCCCCTTAGCATTTAGCTGACGCTTCTCTCCAGAGTGACTTACAGGGTAACTTGTATTACCGAGGTGAGCCAGTGCAGTGTTAGGAGTCTTGCCCAAGGACGTGCCCAAGTCAGACCGGGAAATCGAACCCCAGCCTCCCACATGGTGTGAAAGCTCACTGACAGTTAGTGGTGTTATCTGAGCAGGACCGGTTGTGCTCCCTCTGACTCCTGCCGCTGATGGCAAAGCGGGATGGCTCAGGATTCGAACCTGCGACCCTGGGCCATACTGGCAGCACATTAGACCGCTGACCCACGCTGAACCCACCCTAAACTAATTTCTTTACACGCTGATGTTTTATAGGTCCTTTAATCAGACCCTTTTAAAAAGTTACTGTGCCTTTAAGACAGAGCTGTGTTCTGATTGGCTGCCTTTATGTAATGTGTATATATATTATGTCAAACTAAACTGCTCTAGGCGTAACAGGGTGGTGTATTTTTGATGTGTTGATCTTTGTGACATCACAAAAACACTGATTTCAAAGCAAAACCATGGCCTTTTAAGTCACCTTTTAAGGCCCGTTCAGAGCTGGTTCTGGAAATGGCAGTGTTTCGGGTCAAGGTTGTCCGGCTGGAGTCAGCGCTTGCAGAATCAACAAGCGTCCTCGGGAGTTCCTTGTTTTGTTTGGCTCTGGCTCTTCAGAGGGGGAGGGGGGGGGTAGGTCTGTTCTGGACTGGAATCCAGTAATATAGCCTTTAGCTCTTAAGTCAGGCCTCTTAACACGTTATCACTTCATTACTGTCCATCCGAAAACAATCCATCTGCCTTTACTAGGACTTAAGAAGTTCGGCGGATTCAATTTGAGCTCCAGATCGAGGCGAGACTTGGCGAATAGGCTCTTTCATGGGGTGAATGTGCAGTTAATTGCCCAAGCCGCTGTTAACAAGCCCGTTTCTCTAGAATCGCGTTTGGGGGAGAATGGAGAGCGATGTCGTGCGCTGGAAGGTTAACTGAGACATGAGGAAATAAGGTGTAAACAGTCACGGCTGACCTAGAGATGAATAACTACCTGATGGTGCATATGTTAATGTGTCGCAAGTCTTGGCCACTTCGTTTCGTAGTCCAGAGCGGTTTCTAGCTTCCCTTTTTAACCAGTAAAAAGAATACAGAGCACATCTGTAAGCTCAGAATAGTAGAATACTATTACGTAAACCTGTTCCAGCACTGACCTCAAAAGCTGCCGACCAGCCAAGACATGTCTGATCTCTCACGAGTGCTTCTTTAGTTTCATTTGGAAGATGCTAGGCTAATGTTGCTAACAAACACTGGGCTTAGATTGTCACCAATAACATCTATGTAAATACACCCTTAAAATCTCGAGTAACTTGCGTTGAAAACCGCTGAAAAGCTAGAGAAATGCACGGTGTAGGAGAACTGTATGAGTGGATCTTATTCAGAATGATGGTGCTGGTCAGTGTTTCCAGTTACTCAGTCGTTCAGATTGACGTTCGTTGATTTGTCTGGGTCAGGCAGTTCAAGATTTTGATTTTGATGTGTTTTAAGAGGCATTTTTTGGGCGTGTATTTCCCGAGATGAGATTGGTGACAGTCTAAGTCCAGTGATTGTTAGCACCATTAGCCTAGCATCTTCTTTTCTAAACTAAAGAAGTAGGACTCGGTTAATTGGCTGCGTCTGGGGTCGGTGAACAATCACAGTGTTTTTTTGTTTGTTTTTTTTGGGTGGGGTCAAACTATTCCTTCTATTCCACTTCCCAATTTGGAGTGTAGTCCAAGGCCAGGTATTTTATTGATTGTAGGGAACTAGCTTTGTTAGCTTTTGCTAATTCAGATTGTCTTCTCTAATCAGTGTGTCCTTTCCCAGGTGTGAAGCCTCGGCCGCACGATTCTATCGTTGTCCCCATGGAGCCGGACGTGATCCGCATGTATTCCTCCTCCCCTCCTCCCATGGAGGACGGCGCCGAGGAGGAGGACGACGAGTTCAGCGACTTCACCGGCGTCCCCAACAGCGTCAGCTTTACGGAGTTCGACACGCCGACCTCGTTTGATCAGTTGCAGGCCTTAAACGCCACTTCGCCTCCGGAGCTGATCACGAACGGACGGATCGTCGGACTGCACGGACCTGCGGGGACCGCCAAGTCCAACGGCGGGATTCCGAGCAGTGGCCAGGGAGATGGTCCAGCTTGTAGGACATTTAGCGTGGAGGAGATCAAGAAGGTGGCGGAGCATCCTCGCGGAGCTCACACAAACTATTCGGACTCGGTTTCCGGGAACGACTGGACTGGTAGTGATGCTGTTGACTGTAACGGAGGGGTTGAAACCCTGACGAATGGTTTTGCAACTTTTGGCACAGAGGGAACGACGCCTCCCTCGTGCCACAAACACAGGGGAGCAGGGAGTCCCTCTGTGGATTACAGTCCTGACGCCGTCCCCAGTGACGATGACGGCGACGACGATTTTGCGGATTTCTCCGCTTTTTCAAATGCTGACATTTCCAGTGGTGGAGCAAACTGGGAGCATTCAAATCATGGGGAGCGACCAGCAGAGGACCACGTTAAACAGCCGCAGAGCGACGGAGCGCAAGGGACTAGCATAGGTAGCAGCATAGCGGTGGACAATGACGAGGACGCTTGTGTTACAGGGTTTTCCTCACTAGCGTTGACTGAGGAGGCTTCTGATGGCCTTAGCAATGGAGACTGGGGTTTCCATGCAGGCGCTAGTTACGAGCAAAGGGATTTGGAAACTGACCGCACGCATCTGAACTCTAATGAACTCGCTGGGCAGGTTAGCACAGAGCCACCGTTGGCTCAAAACGGTGTAGTGCAGAACGGCTTGGAAGTCAAGGACAAGGTGAACAGCAGGGTGTCTCCTGTCTCGGAAGACGAGAGGGGTAGCAGCAGTGAGCCTACGGAAGAGAAGGGGTCTGGGAACGACACGGAAACCGAGACGGAAACGGAGACCTCTTTCGGCCGACCGCTGTCGACGGATGCGCTGGAGGAATTCGGAGATTTCAGCACGA
Source organism: Salminus brasiliensis (assembly GCF_030463535.1). Taxonomy (NCBI): domain Eukaryota; kingdom Metazoa; phylum Chordata; class Actinopteri; order Characiformes; family Bryconidae; genus Salminus; species Salminus brasiliensis. Next base: position 31,364,691 of record NC_132892.1, read on the forward strand.
CGGGGTCCGTTCCTTCTCCTCCGCTCCAGGAAGAGACGGCCACTCCCGCCGACCACAGCCAGCTGGCAGAGGACGACGATGACGACGGCGAGGACTTTGGCGACTTCGGCGACTTCGGCGGTGCTGGCTTTGCTGATTTCGACCAGCAGGGTGCGCCTTTGGAATCGGCTTCCCGAGCCACTCGAGAAACCACTTACGCAGAGGAGGGTGAGTTTGGTGATTTCGATGCTCCTCAAGACGCACCCAAGGCGGAGCGAGAAAATGAGGACGGGCCGAAGTGTGTAGCGTCCGAATTTCCTGGCAGCGACAGTTTTGCGGACTTCGCTTCGGCTCCTGTAGAAAGCGACGGATGGCAGGCGTTCAACGAGCAAGATTCGAATCCGGAAGCAGGGGAATCCTGGGCAGCATTTGGCGAAGACCAGGACTCTGCGTTTTCGGAAAAGCACGTCGAAGTCTCGCAGCCGGTCACTGCGCCCTCTGGTGGCAGCAGTGAGGACAGCAGGAAAGACAGCCTAACAGTATGTGATGTGATGTTTTTTTTGTCTCCATGGTTGTAAGGGTGTTTTTACTGCAGCATGGATCTCCAGGCTGGCGTAGACCCCTACAGGAAATCTGACCCGGGCAGGAATTTTCATTTTTAGCTTTCAGGAATGCAGCCAGACAGGTCTGTCCACCCACTCACCGCAGCACGCTGATGAGGCAGATGCAAAACTCGTGCTCTGAGCTCTGGTCTTTGTAAAGATCTGTAGAAGATCTAATGAGAGTCTAAGCAGGCTGACTGAAAGGCCTACATCCTGCTGAAGTGTTTGCAGGAGTTCAGCGTTCAGGCCTGGATTCATGAGGACTAGGTAGACTTAGCGATTTGTCAATGTCGCCGCAGAGTCAGCAGTCTTCGCAGGTCGTAGTTTGACTAGTAGTGAAAGTAGCCAGTCCCAGTGATCTTCTTTGGGCGCATAAACACTATGTCCAAATATTTCTGGACACCCATTTAGCTCCTTAGAAGTTGCGCCTACACTCTTCACGGCTTGTCTAGTCTCTGTAGAGAAGCTCTGCCAATAGAATAGGACTAACATGATAAACATGAACTTATTTGCGCCTGGCAATAATGGGCTAGAGGGGTGTAAATAAAGCCCCCCCCCAGCATTGAGAAGCTGTGGAGCTGTGTTCTCTGGAATGATGGGTGGTGGAGCTCCATCCAGTACTTTTGGGATGAGCTGCAGAGTTGGGGATGATGAGGTGGGGTGGTGATCATCATCATCCAACATCCTGTTCCACTAATGCTACTCAATCAAATTCTGAGAGAGCGAGCGAGAGAGAGAGAGAGAGGATATACTGTGTTTTTAAAAAAGAGCAGGTGTCCCAATACTTTTGTCCATTTAGTGTATGTATATCTGTCTATTTACAGTTGAGTAATAGGAAGTGGGTGGGGTTTTTTGGGGATGGGTGGGGTACATTAGTTACTCACTGTCCCTGAGGCAGAGACATGTTGCCACATATTTGGTGGCGAGTCTCTCTCTCTCTCTCATATTATCCAAACAATAATGGATTATTATTAATAATAATAATAATAATGTCATATAAAGACATTAAAGTGTCTCTTTCTCACTGTCTGTTCTCCTGCAGGCCTCTCTGGTCACCCGTCTGGAGAAGCTTTTCCTGGTCAGTTTCCCTGAGGCTTCTGTTCCTCCGTTCGGGGAGGAGGTTCCTCCACTCAGAGCTTTCCTCGAGCCTTCAGACCAATCAGAAAAGGAGGGGGGATATCGAGCACCAGCCAGCGGGTAGGAAACACGCCTCCGCCTCCCTATCGTTTATAAACTCCCTGCCTCTTTGCATCAGACAGGAATCTCGTTATTGCTCTTCACCACCAGCAGGGGGCAGTGTCTCCACTTGTCCTAGTTACCCATGTCCTGTGTTTTCTTGTGGACCTCTGACCATTTTCCAACATTGGTTTGTCCCTTAGAAGTAAACCGGCTGTTTTTGCTGTTAATGTGCCTTTAGAATGTATGTAAATGACCTCTGTTCTGATTGGCTGCCTCATTCTCTCTCTCTCTCTCTCTCTCTCTCTCTCTCTCTCTCTCTCTCTCTCTCTCTCTGTGGTCTCGTGTCTGCCGTGTAGAGGGCTGCAGGATGTGTGGCGGCAGCTGCAGGACATCCACAACGCCTTCGGCCTCCGACATCAGTGGGGCGGTTCCCATAGCAACAAAACACTGCTGTGCTCCTTGGGGATCGACACGAGAAACATAGTGAGTTGGTTTTAGTGAGAGACCGGACCCTCAGTGGCCTCGTCTCCGTCTGGCAGCCAGGAGGCTAGTTATCATGAACCGATTTTGACCCTCAGTAGCCAAAAGTCTGTCTGTCTCCCACATTTGGAGTGTTTGTGGGTGTAACTCTCTCGCTCTCTCTCTCGCTCGCTCTCTCTCGCTCCCTCTCTCGCTCCCTCTCTCGCTCCCTCTCTCGCTCTCCCTCTCACTCCCTCTCTCGCTCCCTCTCTCGCTCCCTCTCTCGCTCCCTCTCTCGCTCTCCCTCTCGCTCCCTCTCGCTCTCCCTCTCGCTCCCTCTCGCTCTCGCTCTCTCTCTCGCTCTCTCTCCCTCTCTCCCTCTCTCGCTCTCGCTCTCCCTCTCTCGCTCTCGCTCTCCCTCTCTCGCTCTCTCTCCCTCTCTCGCTCTCTCTCCCTCTCTCGCTCCCCCTCTTGCTCTCCCTCTCTTGCTCTCTCGCTCTCGCTCCCTCTCTCTCTCTCTCTCTCCCTCTCTCTCTCTCTCACCCTCTCTCTCCCTCTCTCTCGCTCTCTCTCTCTCGCTCCCTCTCTCTCTCTCGCTCCCTCTCTCTCTCTCGCTCCCTCTCTCTCTCTCGCTCCCTCTCTCGCTCTCTCTCTCTCGCTCCCTCTCTCTCCCTCTCGCTCTCCCTCTCGCTCTCCCTCTCGCTCTCCCTCTCGCTCCCTCTCTCGCTCTCTCTCTCTCTCTCTCTCGCTCCCTCTCTCTCTCTCTCGCTCCCTCTCCCTCTCTCGCTCCCTCTCTCTCTCCCTCTCTCGCTCTCTCTCTCTCGCTCCCTCTCTCTCTCCCTCTCTCGCTCTCTCTCTCTCGCTCTCTCTCTCTCGCTCTCTCTCTCTCTCTCCCTCTCTCGCTCCCTCTCTCTCTCCCTCTCTCGCTCTCTCTCTCTCGCTCCCTCTCTCTCTCCCTCTCTCGCTCTCCCTCTCTCGCTCTCTCTCTCTCGCTCTCTCTCTCTCGCTCCCTCTCTCTCGCTCCCTCTCTCGCTCCCTCGCTCTCTCTCTCTCTCTCGCTCCCTCGCTCTCTCTCTCGCTCTCTCATCCTTTCTTTCACTCTTGCTGTTGCACTCACTTGCTCTCTCACATGCTTTCACTCTTAATTGTTTTCACGCTCATTCTCTCATTCTTTCTCTGCTTTCTCTTGCACTCTCGCTTGTGCACTCTCACTTATTTACATGCTTTCATTTCTTTCTTGCACTCTCGCTTGTGCGCTTGCTTGCTCTTGCTTTCGCGCCCAATCCCTCGCGTGCCCTCACTCTCTTGCATTCTTGCTCTGTCGTCATAATTTCTCTCGCGCTGCTCTCTTTCTGTTTCTTGCCTGCCTTTCTCTTGCTCACTCTTTTCGACTCTCACAATCGCTCTCTCGCTACTCTTTCTGACTCTGTCTCTTTCTCTCGCTCACTATCTTTCTTGCTCTCGCACTTTCTCGCTGTTATTTTTATTTTATATATATAATGTCTCTCTATCTCACTCTTATAACTGCTGTCATAATATCTCTCTACTCTGCCTTTGTCTCTCTCTCTCTCTCAGTTGTTCACGGGTCAGAAGAAGCAGCCGGTGATCGTGCCCATGTACGCCGCCAGCCTGGTGAGAATTTGGCCTAGATATGATCGCTCATTCGACTCATCGGTGTGCTGTTCTGTGTCTCACTCATGCACTCTCGCACTCTCGCGTGCTCTCTCTCTCCCTCTCTCTCTCTCTCTCTCTCTCCCTCTCTCTCTCTCTCTCTCTCTGCAGGGAATGCTGGAACCCATGAAAGAGCCGGTGAAGCCCGTCTCAGCAGCCGAGATGATCGCCTCCATAGCACAGTCTCCCTCTGTCTCCGCAGATATGAACACCTGCCCTGCCGACACGGTGCAGGTGCGTACTTCTCATAGCACAGCACAGCCGTGTCCAAATGTTTGTGGACACTTTTTCTTTTTTTCTTTTTTTTTTTTGCACTCAGATTGCAGTCAGTTAAATCCTCACAGCAATTATCCTCCAAAACCTAGTAGAAAGCCTTCCGCCCTGGACAGTAGAGACAGTTACTCTCGATTGTACTGCACATTACCCCCCTGGACAGTCCCCTAGTACAACGTTCCGGGTCATGCAAAACCAAGATCCTATATTGCTGCAGCGTCCTTTTTGCGACCTGCCTGCCGTGCCTCTGACCTGGAAAATCTCCAGCTGTGTGCTACATGTATGAAAGGGCAGTTCTGGATAAGGTCCAGACCTGATTTCCTGGACTTTAGATGAGAAGCAGCTGTATGCCACAGAGCTGTAGCGCTCCTCAACCACACCACACACTCACACCCCAGTCTATAAACCTAATCTATAGCTGAACTGAGCGTTAAACTGCAACACAGTCCTGCTGCCTAACATACATGTTGCTCATTTGCACTGTGGTGATTTGCACAGCTGTACAGATGTTCATCGGTCACTTTCTGCATGTAATAGTCAGGCTGCATCTGGATATGTAGGCTTCATACCTGTGCTAGTACAGATTTGTACGTGTCCTAGACTAGCTAAATTCCTTGTACGTGTAACCTGCTCTGATTCTGAAAATTTTCTTATGTTCATTTCATGTTCTTTGCCCCGCCCACTTGCAGGAGTCCCTCCCCCCAGTGCAGTTTGATTGGAGCAGCAGTGGCCTTACGAATCCTCTGGACGGTGAGTTTTCTCTTCCTCCTCCTCCTCCGTCTTCACTTCCCTGCTGGACTTTGAGGGGAATCCCCCTGAGTTTTACAACCATTTACAGCCTTTTACAGACGGCATATACACCAGATATGCCGTCGTCATAGCAGCATTTTAACCCCTTAATGCTGATCTCCGTGTTCATACTGGTTCATACTGGTCAGTTTCTGAACTGCGTGTAACCTTCTAACCTTCATCTTTAAGCTCTCTGCTGTTTTCAGTGTTTGTCAGTAACACACACACACACACACACACACACACACACACACACACACACACACACACTTGATCTTCACACTGCTGACATTAATAGATGTGCTGTGTTACTAGGGTTGCAAAGAGGTCCACCAATAAATTTCCACTAAATCCCTGGTAACTTTCAATGGGAACTTTGGAAATATTCCAAAATGTAAACTTTCCATGGAAAATTTGGGGAATTTATGGGATTTCATTGGAACTAGTAGGAAATATTTGGATAATTTAAAGGAATGATCATCAATGCACTGTTTTTTGTTTTTTTGGGGGGGGGGGTTGTGTCAACAGCAGACATATAGGCATAACAATACAAATAAATTACGGGAATTAACAGGAATTAATGGGCATAAAATAATTTTAGCCATGATTATGCTTCAGTAAATATATTTCTAGCAAATGTATTTAAGTTTCTCACCTTTAGCTGCGAATATTTCCATTTTATTCCTGTTAATTCCTAATAATTCCCACAATTAGCTGTTAATTCTCATGGAAAATTTCCCAATTTTAAAAATTCCTGGAATTTTGCAACCCTATATGTTACTAACCAAAGCCTGCATGTGTAAAGTCCTCTTCTCTCTCTCTCTCTCTCTCTCTCTCTCTGTTTGTCTGTCTGTGTCTCTCTTCTTCTCTTTTCTCCTAACTCCTCCACCATCCCTCTCTCTCTCTCTCTCTCTCTTTCTTTCTCTCTCTATACATCGCTATCTCTCTCGCTCCTCGTTCTGAAGCGAGTGGAGGCTCGTCTCTGCTGAATCTGGATTTTTTTGGCCCGGTGGACGAGTCGCCCTCCAGCTCCACCACCTCCATACCAGGTTAGCTGAGGTCAAAAGTTCATGAGCCCGTGAAAGCTCCTCTCCGCGAGTGCCAGTTCTAGCCGTTTTCTCTTTCTTGCCTTTGTTGGCTTTTGTTTTTGGCTTTTTAACCATTGATCCGAGTCTTCAGTAGCTGTAGAACATGCTTTTCATTGTGTGAAAGTTGCGGACGGCTGCCGAACGTTAAGCAGTGTGAATGAGAACCTGCGTGTGTGTGTGTCTCTAGGAGTGGACCCGGAGCTGTACGAGCTGACCCAGGCTAAGCTGGAGGTGAGCGGTGGGGGCAGCAGGGTTGCGGACGCTTTCGCTCGGCTCATGTCCACAGTGGAGAAAACCAACACCTCCACCAGGTCAGAAACCCCCCTGCACTACCACTGATCAAACACCAGGGGGCAGCAGCAGCACGACCCTAAGCATTGGTTCTCTAACCGATTCACAGAAAGTCCCGTTATGGCTCTGTCCCTCAGTGCTGTGAGGTGGGCCGCAGCAAATATCTGGACTTTGTGTGTTGGGGGGAGGGGGTTTCCAGAGAACCAGTTTGAGAACCACTTTCCTGAAGAAATGGGTTGTGATTAAGGCTAGACTTAAAATAAAAAGTGACCAAGAAAATCCTGCATTTAATAAAAACTATATTCACTATATGGACAAAAGTATTGGGACACCTGTGCATTCATAGTTTCTTCAGAAATCAATGGTATTAAAAAGAGTTTCTCTTGCTTTTGTTGGACTGTCTCTACAGTCCAGAGAGGAAGGAAGTTTTCTAATAGATTTTGGAGGAACATTGCTGTAAGGATTTGATTGCATTCAGCAAAAAAAAAAAAAAAAAAGCATTCCCAACTCCCCAAACACATCCCATCCGAAAGTATTGGATGGGGTACCATCATTCCACAGAGCAGAGCTCAATGCTGCTGGGGGGCTTTATATACCCCTCTTTAGCCCATGCCTGGCATTAGGCAGCAATGGGTGCAGCTTAAAAGGTGTCCACAAACATTTGGACATGTAGTGTATATAATGTATACATGTATGCAAGACAAGTCACTGTGGACAAGGGCATCATCTAATATGGCATGAACATAAACTGATGATCTCTCTCTCTCTTGCTCTCTCTCTGGAACAGGAAGCTGCAGGTGCGAAAGGAGGAGAACCTGAGTGAAGAGGCTCGTCGGGTCATCGCCGGACTGCCTGACCTGTCCTTCATGCAGGCCAAAGTGCTGATGTTTCCCTCCACGCTCACTCCTCTCCCTCTCTCCTCCTCCTCTTCATCCCCCTCTCCTGTCCCGGACTGATCCCTCCGGCCCCCTCCCCTCTACCCCCCCCCCCCACCACCACCTCCACCCCCCAAACCCACTCCTCTAGCGCTTCACTCTCTCTGTGTCCTTTTATTATTCCAGGTTCTTTTCTGTCTGCTTGTTTCGCTTGGTTTTCCATGTTTCGGTCTTCCTTTGCTTCTGTTCTTCTTTTGCCGTGGCCGTTTGAGCGCAGAATGAAGGAGGGTGGAAGGGCGGAGCAGCGCGGGCAAATGACGGACGAACCTTTTATTTATAGACTCCTGGATTCTCCAGTTCTGTTGATATTAGAGGCTGAATATGTACATAATCAGGGATACGACTTCTCTCTTGCTTTGATTTCATTTCCCCGCTTTATAGGTTTCTTTAAAATGCTGTTTTATGATTCGCTATGGTGTGTTTTGAATGTGTGTGTGTGTGTGTGTGTGTGTGTGTGAGAGAGAGAGAGAGAGGGCATATGTGTTAAATATCTTTTTGATGAGGAAACACTGGTTCAGAAGTCCTTCAGCGAAGGCACAAAAAAGTGAAGTGAAATCAGTCACGCGTATATATACGTATATATATATATATATATAAATATATAAATATATTCTATATAATAAATATAATGACTTGAAACCATACTGCCTGCAAAATTCTGCTGGGTGATGATGATTATTATTTTATTATTATTAGTTTTGTTGATTATATGTGTAAAAGGCCTTAGTTTTTAATGGTTAAATATAATTACGATAATTTTGCGTAGTTTTTTTTTCTTTAGTTTTAACTCGTTATTGTAAGTTAGCTTTATGTCTTTTTTTTTTTTCTTCTTCTTTTTCTTTGTCCTTCAGTTCGGGTTAATAAATGTTGATGTACGCAGCGCTTACTCCTTCGCTAAAGCCTCATAGATGAAACCCATCTACGACTAGCAAAGCGGCGGCTGCTTTTTTTAACGCGTAGCTGCTGTCTGTATCCTGCTGTTTATTATTGTTGTTGTTGTTGTTGTTGTTTTTGTTTGTTTTAAACATGGAGGGATGCTTTTTAAAAGTTGAAACCACTGACTCTGGACTGTAATGTGATAATCCATTTGATGAAGGAATCGTTGAGGAAGTAAATCGCGGTTGACTTGAACTACTTAGCAAATAAGGGACCAATACATGCGTTTATATCTGTGGCAGTTTTTCTTCCATCCTGTTATCGAAGTCGCTTAGTTTTACGCAGCGGGACGTCCGAGCAGAACTTTCTGGCCAGCGCTTTTCCCCTTCGTTTGCGCATTGCTAACGTAGGCCACGCTAGGCATTGTGGGGAATGCTGTCCAGAAGCTGACTCATTTGGAGGCTGTTGTAAAATATCATTTTTTGTTTGTTTGTTTGTTTGTTTGTTTGTTTTTCTTATTTTGGGTTCCTTTTATCCTTTTCCTCTTTGTCTTGGGTTCTGCCACTGCGCGCCGCTCTCTGTCCGTCTCTCCGTGAGGAATTTTGCACATTTGTAAAGATATAATGGAAGTACTACTTAACGACATAGTTGACTGTGGCTTCTGACTGTGTACAGTGAGACTATGGAAAATGTAAAAAGACAACGAAGACGATGACAATGATGAAGATGACGAATAAAAAAAAATAAAAATAAAAAAAATGATGAAAGCCCCCCACCCCCCTGGCCCCCATCTCCCACCCACCCCAGGTTGAAACGAGCATGTCCGGGCTCTTTTTGACAGAAAACTTTAAGTGTGTAAATTTTCTTTTAGTGTACACAAGAAATTAAAGTAATTTAAGAGAAGTTGCTGCTCGTTGCCGGCGTGTCCTCTTTTGCACACACTGTTCATGTCTAAGACATAAAAAATATAAATATCTGCACAGCTAGTTCAAACTAAACTACCTGAGCTGATGCTAGAAAGTCATATATAGCTTTATTTATTTATTAATTTATTTATGCAAATCAATTTGAAAAGCTAATTCTTGCTAAATGTCTCTATATATATATATATAGCGTTATGATGTATTTCTGTTATTTATATATTGCTTAATTAACCGTAGCAAAGTAGCAAGCTACTTCTAAATAAACTACTTCAGCTGATGATTGGGGACTAACTATTAAGCCATAAATATTTTAAGCCATATATATATATATTTTATTTATTTATTTATTTATCTATTTATTTGTTGCTAGCTTATTTGACCATATCACAGAAATCTGGAAGCTAAATTACTTCAGCTGATGCTATAAAGCTATATATAGTTTATTTATTTTTGTTATATATGGGTTATTTAACCATAACAAAGCAATTTGGAGAGCTACTTCTAGATGAACTACTACAGCTGATCACTGGGGGCTATCTATAAAGCTATGTACATCTTATTTATTTATTCATAGCTTATTTAACCATAGCAAAGCTAATTCTAGATGAACTACTTTAGCTGATGATCGGGGACTAGCTATAAGACTAGATATTGTCATATATTGTTGTGTGTGTGTGTATATATATATATAAATATATATATATATATATATATATATATATAATCTATATCTTATTTGACCATAGCTCATCAATTTGGAGAGCTATGTCTAGATGACTTCAGCTGATTGGGCTAGCTATAAAGCCATAAACATATAGTTTATTTTTTTATGTATTTATTGCTAGCTTATTTGACCATAGCAAATCAATCTGGAAAGCTAGTTTAAACTAAATTACTTCAGCTGATGTTATAAAGCTATGTATATATAGTACAGCTTATTTGACCATAGCTATAAAGCTATATATAGTTTACTAATTTTTGTTATATATGGATTATTTAACCATAGCAAAGCAATTTGGAAAGCTACTTCTAGATAATTTACTTTGATCACTGGGGACTATCTATAAAACTATATATAGCTTATTTATTTATTTATAGCTTATTTGTTTATAGCAAATCCATTTGGAAATCTAATTGTTGCTAAATTACTTCAGTTCATGATCAGTGGCTTCCCTGTAAATCTATATATAGTTGTATTACTTATTATTTATTTTATTTATATATAGCTTATTTGACCGCATCACAGCAATCTGGAGAGCTAGTTCAAGCTAAATTACTTCAGCTGGTGTTTTAAAGCTATATATAGATTATTTATTTTTGTTATATATGGATAATGGATTTGACCATAGCAAAGCGATTTGGAGAGCTATGTCTGATAACTTTACTCCAGCTGATCACCGGGGACTAGCTAGAAACATATAGCTTGCTTATTTATTTAGAGCTTATTTGACATTAGCAAATCAATTTGAAGGGCTAATTCTAGCTAAATTACTTTATCTACATGTAGCGGTATTATTTACTTATATTATTTATATATAGCTTATTTAACCATAGCAAAGCAATTTGGAAAGCTACCTCTAGATGACCGACTCCATGAGGATGGTATGAGGGCCCGACGTCCACAGATGGAGGTTGTGCTTCCCAATAAAGAAGAGAGAAGTTGTTGGAGAATGTGGTCGGCTGGATTGAGATACACTGCAGTGGTCAATCAGCAAAATCCTCGATCTAAACCCCCCACAAAGCTCTTTAATATCACTACCCACCCTCAGCCTCCTCAGTCTAATAACCGAAGTGTCCATATTTCATTCCACAGGAAGAAAATGTCCCATACAGCAGTTATTGTTGTTATATTTTTATTCCAAAAACATCATTCAGTAATAAAATAGAGTGCCCTTCATATCTGTAAAAGTCGTGTAGAAACCGTTCACAAAAATAAGGCTTAACGTAAGAAGAATATCTGTAATATATTACATCCCTGCCTTAAATAAGCCCCTCTCCTGCTGCCACGTAGACAATAAATAAGACCACAGGTGAAAAAATACACTGTCATCACCATGGCGACAATACTGTTATTCACAATACTGAGATAACAGACAATATCCAGGCCATGAAACGTGATTATTATAATGTACCGAAGCTCTTAAACAGCTCTGACTGGTATTTAAAGCATCTTGCCGCATCACTTTAACACACGATTCATTATAAATCAGCTGAAACAATCAAACGTACAGTCTTACCCCAAATTCCTCAAATACAGACCACCAGTCCAGACATTTGGTAATGTCTAATAGGCTTGTTTATGTGGCCTCTGGCTGTTTTTAGCTACAGAGGTGCCATTAAAGGTTCCTTAAAGCCTGATTTAGAAAGCACACCTACATTTCTAAATGTCATCCTCACTTATTTAATCATTTATGTGCATTTTTACTTTCATTTTAACATCAAATCCGAACATCAGTAAGGTCCTTGGTTCCAAACTCCGGTCATGGAGTGCCGGTGCCCTTGGTGTTTAATCCTGGGTGCACCAAAGACACCCGATCTGGGCCCAGTTTCCCAAAAGCACCCCAGTGTTAACCCCTTGACCTATAGTTAGAGTTGTAAGACCTGTTATCCAGTGACCGCCATGGAACGCAAATGTGAGAGAGTGTTCAGTGTGATGCTCACTCTACCATCTCAGAGTCAGCTCTGTGCTAAGATGCTGTCAGGACTCCCAGACCTTTACGCTAATAAGCTCGTACTGGACGTGGAAGTGCATGGGTTAGAGGAGGACCACTCCCAGACCAGGACTGGCAACCACTGCCATAGAAGCCGTGGAACCACCATTAGTGGATGGTTCTTTAAGGAACCCTTCAGGAACCTCTATTTCAGGAGCGTGTTCGTGGATGGACCAGATTCGGGGTAAGATTCGGGGAAACTGTACATTTGTACATTTGACAATGCTGTGCATGTTCTTCTTCACGAGCCGACCAGCAGCTCCATGATGTGGTCCAGCTCGTTCAGGTCCGTTTTAAAAGGCTGGCCGGTCAGGCTCCTCATGAAGTCATCCGTTACCATGGAAACGACCCTGGACGGCGCCGGCGAGCCCTGGGTAAGGCTCGCGTTTTGGCCACAAGCGTTCAGCTCGCACAAGAAGCTGTCGATGTCCGAGAAGAGGAAATCGTCCAGGGAAAGTTCGGGGAGACAAACCGGGCTGGACGTGGGGACGTACTCACAAAGCCCGTTTGAGCCGGGATGAGTCGGAGTCTGTTTTTCTGACAGTTCAGAGGTTTGAGAGCTGAGTTTACTGCTTCTGTCAGAAAAGCACTCCGGAGGGGCCAGCTGTGCGATTAACGAAGGCGTGGAAGCGGCAGGGTCCGTTACAGTGGGACACAAGTCCTCGATTTCAGCCAGCGCTGAGGAAAAGCTGTCCTTTTGAGAAGGTCTGGAGGGGACGGACGACTGCAAAGACAAAAACAGTTCCCCGTCCTGCTCCAGAACCCACGCCGGGGTCAACTGAGAACTGCCCTCGGCGTCGACCCTGTTCCCGTGGCTGACCTCAGCAGCCGCGCTCGATGTCTGAGGCATGATCAGCGCCCCCTGCTGGCTGAGCTCCTGCTGGATGTACTTCAGCATGTTGGTGATGAGGACGCGCCGCACCAGGGCCGTCTCCACCTGAGCGCAGAGCTTCTGCAGGGACAGCTGCAGCACCGCCTGCCTCTGGAGGGAGTAGGCCGGGTGGGGGTCTTCCGATAAGGCCGCCACTTTGGGTCCCTTTTCAGGATCATCCTGGTCTTCCGGCCCGAGCTTTCTCTTCAGACCCATCGTACACGACATGGAGCGGATATCTGGAGGACATGGAGAGAGAGACGTCAGGGGAGAACGAGAGACACTAAAGGTGGTCGATGTGTCACAATACAGATCATTTCACCAAACAAAACATTTATCCTGATATTTCATTTGAACAAATATTAAAAAGAATCAATTTAATAATCAATCAGATCAATCAGTTATTCAGCAGAAATCAATACAGGCTGGAATACACAGACTCAGAGAACAAAGCAGGGCCTTAGAACACAGTAGTGTCCTTGAATAAAGTAGTGTTTTAGACACAAATCTTGTCTCGTCGCCTTAGAACAGAGCAGTGTTGGATATTGAATAAGGTAAAATCAGGGTTCTAGATTAAAACGGTTTTCTGGATTAAAGCAGGGTTCTAGATTAAAACAGTTTTCTGAATTAAAGCAGGGTTCTAGATTAAAACAGTTTTCTGAAAAAAGCAGGGTTCTAGATTAAAACAGTTTTCTAAATTAAAGCAGGGTTCTAGATTAAAACCGTTTTCTAAATTAAAGCAAGGTTCTTTAATAAAACTGTTCTGAAAAAAGCAGGGTTCTAGATCAAAAGTTTTCTGAATTAAAGCAGGGTTCTAGATTAAACATTTTCTAAATTAAAGCAGGGTTCTAGATTAAAAGTTTTCTGAATTAAAGCAGGGTTCTAGATTAAAGTTTTCTGAATTAAAGCAGGGTTCTAGATTAAAACAGTTTTCTGAATTAAAGCAGGGTTCTAGAATAAAACAGTTTTCTGAATTAAAGCAGGGTTCTAGATTAAAACAGTTTTCTGAATTAAAGCAGGGTTCTAGATTAAAAACGTTTTCTGGATTAAAGAGGGTTCTAGACAAAATGGCACCCTCGATGACAACAGTGATACAGTACAGCTGTCTGCCTATCCGTCAGTACTGCTGTCTGTCTGTCAATTTGTCTGTCTGTCTGTCAGTACTGCTGTCTGTCTGCCTGTCTGTCAGTATTGCTGTCTGCCTGCCTGTCTGTCAGTATTGCTGTCTGCCTGCCTGTCTGTCAGTACGGCCGTCTGTCTCCTTTTCCTGTAATTTGTTCAGTTCCTATAAAGCAGAGCTTCCAGGAAGTCAGGCTGTGTGCCCGGTCGCCGGCTCGGCTCATAGCGAAACCAAGAGTCTGAGTCTGAGTCTGAGTTCACACCCTGAGCTGAGTGACACACCGTCATGTGAGACCTTCCAGCTTCACCACAAAACACCTCCAACACAGACAAATATCTAGAACCGAGAACCTTCTGACATTACAGAGCTTTTAGATATTAAGATCTGAAAATGACAGAAGGGAATGATGAGACAGATTTACACACAGAGTTAATAACCAATAATCAATAATTCAGTCACTAATATGAATGATTCAGTATCTACTACTAATTCTTCAGTAATTACTATAATCTTGTTCAGTATCACTTCAGTACAGTATTCAGTACTTCACTACTATAAATGATTCAGTAATTACTCAAAATTTAATTTAGTATAATTAGTATAAATACATAATAAACGACTTACTGAGTACTATAATATTTTACTAACTATAAATGATTCTGTATCAAGATTATTCAGTAATTACTATAATTATTCAACAAATATTACACATCATTTAGCAACTACTACAAATTATTCTATATACTATTATTCATTCAGTATCTGCTATCAATTATTTAGCATCTACTACAAATTATTCAGTAATTACTATACATTTTTCAGCCATTGTAGTTTGGTTCTTGTGATGATGTTGGGTGGTCACCACCCCACCTCATCTAGTTGGACATGCTCAAATGTGAAATGTGAAGAGATTCTTGAATATTTGTCATTTTACTTGTCAAACACTTTATTTTATATGTTAAAATATTGTAGCAGCGCTTAGCGGGCCGGCGCTGTCAGCAACGCAAAGTGAAACTAAACACTGGCATTATAAAACTATATAACTATAAACTATAAACTACTATAACTTATTCAGTATCTACTATAACTGATTCACCAGTTACTATTATTCATTCAGTATCTGCTATCAATTATTTTGCATCTACTAAAATTATTTAGTAATAAATATTTAGTAGCTACTACAAATTATTCAGTAATTACTATACATTTTTCAGTAAGTACTACAAATAATTCAGTATCTACTAAAAAGTATTTATAGCTTCAGTAATTACTATACATTTTTAAATAAGTACTACAAATAATTCGGTATCTACTAAAAAGTATTTATAGCTTCAGTAATTACTATACATTTTTAAATAAGTACTACAAATAATTCGGTATCTACTAAAAAGTATTTATAGCTTCAGTAATTACTATACATTTTTAAATAAGTACTACAAATAATTCAGTATCTACTAAAAAGTATTTATAGCTTCAGTAATTACTATACATTTTTAAATAAGTACTACAAATAATTCAGTATCTACTAAAGAGTATTTATAGCTTCAGTAATTACTATACATTTTTAAATAAGTACTACAAATAATTCAGTATTTACTAAAGAGTATTTATAGCTTCAGTAATTACTATACATTTTTCCAGTCATCGCAGTTTGGTCACCACCCCACCTCATCTAGTTGGACATGCTAAAATGTGAACTGATACCCAGAGATTCTTGAATATTTGTCATTTTACTTGTCAAACTCTTTATTTTATATATTAAAATATTGTAAAAATTTGAGGGCCTTTTGGACCCCACCGTCAGCACACTAGACCAAGCTGAATTCAGCTAGCGGCGCTTAGCGGGCCGGCGCTGTCAGCAACGCAAAGTGAAACTAAACACTGGCATTCTAAAACTATATAACTATAAACTACTATAAATTATTCAGTAATTACGATACATGTTTCAGTAAGTACTACAAAGTATTCAGTATCTACTAAAAAGTATTCATAACTACTGTAAATGAAATTAGTATCTACTACAAATTATTTGGTATTTACTATTAATGATTACTGGACTGACAAACAGATCTTCGTATAGAAATACTGAACTAATTACAGATTAATATTAATTAATTAATATCAGAATAGAGTTGCCATGGTTCCACAGCTGAGAAGATATATGGTGAGTCATGGCAGAGGCCTTAGAGGTGATGCGTCTGCCTTTGGAGTGTTTGGTTAAACAAGAAGGAGAAGTTTTGAGGGCGAGTGTGAACTTCCTATAAACGTATGTGATTTGCCATGGCTGATCCTAGGTCAGCACTCATCCACTACTACATCTACTGCTAATCTGCTCCTTTAGAGCCTTATCATGCCTTATCAGGATCCAAAATGTGAAGAACCAGCTCTAACGGATTTCCGGCTGATAGATGCTGGAGGTACTCAGAAGCTCGAGTCATAACGGCAGGGCTTTAGGACGGATCGGGCGACCGTTCCCTCAGTGCGTGAGAAGAGATCCAAGAAGAAGAAGCTCAGCATTAGTCACTTTGACTCAGCTTAAATCACATTCGACATGAGGAGCAGCACGTCACTGCAGTCTTAAGCTACACTATACGTCCAAAAGTTTGTGGACACCCCTTCTAATGAATGCATTCAGCTACTGCTGCCTAATGCCAGGCGTGGGCAAGAGGGGTACATATAAAGCCCCCCCCCCCCCCCCACCCAGCATTGAGAAGAGCTGTGTTCCCTGGAATGATGGATGGTGGTGCTCCATCCTATACTTTTAGGATGAGTTGGGGATGATGAGGTGGGGTGATGATCACCCCGCTCTTGTTGGTGATTGCAATCAAATCCTCACAGCAATGCTTCTCTCCAAAATCTAGTAGAAACCCTTCTTCTTCCCTGAACAGTAGAGACATTTACTCCAACAAAAGCAGGATCAGCTCTTTTTAAAACTCTTAATTTCAGAAGAAACAATGAATAAGCAGGTGTCCCAATACTTTTGTCCATTTAGTAATTAGTAATTAATAGGTCCACTCAAGCTCCCAAAACAGCTCTGAAGGTGTCCCGTGATATCTGGCACCGGCTGATCCCTGAAGTCCTGTAAGTTGTGAGGTGGGGCCTCCATGAGCATCGGTGACCCCATCAACAGCTTACCGGCTGGCCTTCCTCTGAGCACTCTTGGTGGGTTACTGACCACTGATGTTTAAGAGCTGTTCTGACCCCAGCCGACCCCAGTCGTCCAGCCATCGCAGTTTGATTCCTTGAATATTTGTCATTTTACTGTTCATTTTATATGTTAAAATATTGTAAACATTTTCTTTCCAGATTTGAGGGCCTTTAGGACCCCACCCTCAGCACACTAGACCAAGCTGAATTTGGCTGACGGCCCCTAGCAGGCCGGCGCTGTCAGCAACGCAAAGTGAAACTAAACACTGGCATTTACAGGAAAATGAAAGTATGCTTGTTGACTCACAGCTTTTTAGATTTCAGCCTGTTTACCTAAACCCACAACACGCTTAAGCTTAACTAGCATCATGCGCTACTGCTCGAATCAATTTCTACACCAATTATAACTCAGCTAAAGCTCAAACAAGATTAAACTGACCAGCACGGGTGTACTACTGAGTGGACGTCAAACTGTGGTCTAAAATTAGAGGTGCCAGGTTAACGTCCATCAGTTTGTAGCTAAATGGCAGCTAGCTTGCTACACTGCTCTTAGAAACCAGTAGCCTATAATGATTATTATTATTATTATTTGGGTTGTTTAGTGCTAATGATGCTGTTCCTGATGTTTTAATTAGATAAAATTTTAGCTATGTTAATTTCATTCATTATTTTTTAATTATTTATTATTTTTTTTACAGATTTTCTGCTAGTTATTTGTTATCTATCATGATTATTAAGATATTAAAACATCGTATTATTGGTTTTTTTAGCTAAATTACATAATATTTGCAAAATAATAATAATAATAATAATTTAAAAATTGCTGAACTTAATGAATGGCTTTGTGGTGTAGTTTTCAAACGCGGGCAGCAGGTGGCGCCGCTAGTGGTCACTTTTAATGATTAAAAAATAGAAATTTTTACTTTAAATAATGATAAAAACGGATTAATCTGGATGTAATGTTTATATTTTAGTATTTTAAAATATAAATTTCTGATAATCTGAAAAAACAAGGGTGAAGTTCGCTTGTAGTCGAATTATCCGTTCCACCTTAAATGGTGCAGCATTTACGTTGTGGCGCCTGAGGCGCCACAACGTAAATGCTGCACCATTTAAGGTGGAACGGATAGTTCGACCAAAACATCCAACTTCAGCCTTATAAAACACTTAAAAAAATATATTTATGATTTTATACGAATATATCAATCATCAAACATCATTCCTACCTGCAGCTTAAAGCATTTTAATCCTATTTAAAGATCTAAAAAATGATTTAGTCATTTACTCACCACAAACAGCCTCAGCGATCTCCTTAAACCGATCATGGGATCTCTCTGGCTGTAGAAGCGACCACAGACTGGTCTTCCTTTACACTTTACAGCTCTCTCTATCCCCCCTCTCTCTCTCTCTCTTTCACACACACACACACACACACACACACACACACACTGCGCTCGTACCTCTGCTGTGTGGAGTCCCGAGCACATTGACTTCACTCGGCCGAGTGACGTCAGAGAGGAGGCATTACTCACACGCGCTCTGTCTCTCTCTCCCGCACACACACACACACACACACACACACACACATACTAGTACACCCACATACACACGACTCGTGACTCACGCAGAGACTCAACACCCCTCTCGCGAATTCGTACCTACGTATACATGTAGGCATGCACGCGCGCGCACCGATCCTATCTGTCTGTCTCTCTATACACCTGTCTGACTCTCTGTCTGTCTCTATACACCTGTCTGACTCTCTGTCTGTCTCTATACACCTGTCTGACTCTCTGTCTGTCTCTCTATACACCTGTCTGACTCTCTGTCTGTCTCTATACACCTGTCTGACTCTCTGTCTGTCTCTCTATACACCTGTCTGACTCTCTGTCTGTCTCTCTATACACCTGTCTGACTCTCTCTCCTCTCTATACACCTGTCTGACTCTCTGTCTGTCTCTATACACCTGTCTGACTCTCTGTCTGTCTCTATACACCTGTCTAACTCTCTCTCCTCTCTGTATGTCTGTCTGTCTGACTCTCTCTCCTCTCTATATGTCTGTCTGACTCTCTCTCTCTCCTCTCTATATGTCTGTCTGACTCTCTCTCCTCTCTGCATGTCTGTCTGACTCACTCTCTCTCCTCTCTATATGTCTGTCTGACTCTATCTCTCTCCTCTCTATATGTCTGTCTGACTCTCTGTCTGTCTCTATGTATGTCTGTCTGTCTGACTCTCTCTCCTCTCTGCATGTCTGTCTGACTCTCTCTCTCTCCTCTCTGTATGTCTGTCTGACTCTCTCTCCTCTCTATATGTCTGTCTCTCTCTCCTCTCTATATGTCTGTCTGACTCTCTCTCCTCTCTATATGTCTGTCTGACTCTCTCTCTCTCCTCTCTATATGTCTGTCTGACTCTCTCTCCTCTCTGCATGTCTGTCTGACTCACTCTCTCTCCTCTCTATATGTCTGTCTGACTCTATCTCTCTCCTCTCTATATGTCTGTCTGACTCTCTGTCTGTCTCTATGTATGTCTGTCTGTCTGACTCTCTCTCCTCTCTGCATGTCTGTCTGACTCTCTCTCTCTCCTCTCTGTATGTCTGTCTGACTCTCTCTCCTCTCTATATGTCTGTCTCTCTCTCCTCTCTATATGTCTGTCTGACTCTCTCTCTCTCCTCTCTATATGTCTGTCTGACTCTCTCTTCTCTCTGAATGTCTGTCTGACTCTCTCTCTCTCCTCTCTATATGTCTGTCTGACTCTCTCTCTCTCCTCTCTATATGTCTGTCTGACTCTCTCTCCTCTCTGTATGTCTGTCTGACTCTCTCTCCTCTCTATATGTCTGTCTGACTCTCTCTCTCTCCTCTCTATATGTCTGTCTGACTCTCTCTCCTCTCTGCATGTCTGTCTGACTCACTCTCTCTCCTCTCTATATGTCTGTCTGACTCTATCTCTCTCCTCTCTATATGTCTGTCTGACTCTCTGTCTGTCTCTATGTATGTCTGTCTGTCTGACTCTCTCTCCTCTCTGCATGTCTGTCTGACTCTCTCTCTCTCCTCTCTGTATGTCTGTCTGACTCTCTCTCTCTCCTCTCTGTATGTCTGTCTGACTCTCTCTCCTCTCTATATGTCTGTCTCTCTCTCCTCTCTATATGTCTGTCTCTCTCTCCTCTCTATATGTCTGTCTGACTCTCTCTCCTCTCTATATGTCTGTCTGACTCTCTCTCTCTCCTCTCTATATGTCTGTCTGACTCTCTCTCCTCTCTGCATGTCTGTCTGACTCACTCTCTCTCCTCTCTATATGTCTGTCTGACTCTATCTCTCTCCTCTCTATATGTCTGTCTGACTCTCTGTCTGTCTCTATGTATGTCTGTCTGTCTGACTCTCTCTCCTCTCTGCATGTCTGTCTGACTCTCTCTCTCTCCTCTCTGTATGTCTGTCTGACTCTCTCTCCTCTCTATATGTCTGTCTCTCTCTCCTCTCTATATGTCTGTCTGACTCTCTCTCTCTCCTCTCTATATGTCTGTCTGACTCTCTCTTCTCTCTGAATGTCTGTCTGACTCTCTCTCTCTCCTCTCTATATGTCTGTCTGACTCTCTCTCTCTCCTCTCTATATGTCTGTCTGACTCTCTCTCCTCTCTGTATGTCTGTCTGACTCTCTCTCCTCTCTATATGTCTGTCTGACTCTCTCTCTCCTCTCTGTATGTCTGTCTGACTCTCTCTCCTCTCTATATGTCTGTCTGACTCTCTCTCTCCTCTCTGAATGTCTGTCTGACTCTCTCTCCTCTCTGAATGTCTGTCTGACTCTCTCTCTCCTCTCTGAATGTCTGTCTGACTCTCTCTCTCTCCTCTCTATATGTCTGTCTGACTCTCTCTCCTCTCTATATGTCTGTCTGACTCTCTCTCCTCTCTATATGTTTGTCTGACTCTCTCTCTCTCCTCTCTATATGTCTGTCTGACTCTCTCTCCTCTCTGTATGTCTGTCTGACTCTCTCTCCTCTCTATATGTCTGTCTGACTCTCTCTCTCCTCTCTATATGTTTGTCTGACTCTCTCTCTCCTCTCTATATGTCTGTCTGACTCTCTCTCTCTCCTCTCTATATGTCTGTCTGACTCTCTCTCTCTCCTCTCTGTATGTCTGTCTGACTCTCTCTCTCCTCTCTATGTCTGTCTGACTCTCTCTCCTCTCTGTATGTCTGTCTGTCTGACTCTCTCTCCTCTCTATATGTCTGTCTGACTCTCTCTCTCTCCTCTCTATATGTCTGTCTGACTCTCTCTCCTCTCTGTATGTCTGTCTGACTCTCTCTCCTCTCTATATGTCTGTCTGACTCTCTCTCCTCTCTATATGTTTGTCTGACTCTCTCTCTCTCCTCTCTATATGTCTGTCTGACTCTCTCTCTCCTCTCTATATGTCTGTCTGACTCTCTCTCCTCTCTATATGTCTGTCTGACTCTCTCTCCTCTCTATATGTCTGTCTGACTCTCTCTCTCTCCTCTCTATATGTCTGTCTGACTCTCTCTCTCTCCTCTCTGTATGTCTGTCTGACTCTCTCTCCTCTCTATATGTCTGTCTGACTCTCTCTCTCCTCTCTATATGTCTGTCTGACTCTCTCTCCTCTCTATATGTCTGTCTGACTCTCTCTCTCTCCTCTCTGTATGTCTGTCTGACTCTCTCTCCTCTCTATATGTCTGTCTGACTCTCTCTCTCTCCTCTCTATATGTCTGTCTGACTCTCTCTCCTCTCTATATGTCTGTCTGACTCTCTCTCTCCTCTCTATATGTCTGTCTGACTCTCTCTCCTCTCTATATGTCTGTCTGACTCTCTCTCTCTCCTCTCTATATGTCTGTCTGACTCTCTCTCTCTCCTCTCTATATGTCTGTCTGACTCTCTCTCCTCTCTATATGTCTGTCTGACTCTCTCTCTCTCTCCTCTCTGTTTGTCTGACTCTCTCTCTCTCCTCTCTATATGTCTGTCTGACTCTCTCTCTCTCTCCTCTCTGTTTGTCTGACTCTCTCTCTCTCCTCTCTATATGTTTGTCTGACTCTCTCTCTCTCTCCTCTCTGTTTGTCTGACTCTCTCTCTCTCCTCTCTATATGTCTGTCTGACTCTCTCTCTCTCCTCTCTACATGTCTGTCTGACTCTCTCTCCTCTCTATATGTCTGTCTGACTCTCTCTCTCTCCTCTCTATATGTCTGTCTGACTCTCTCTCTCTCCTCTCTATATGTCTGTCTGACTCTCTCTCCTCTCTATATGTCTGTCTGACTCTCTCTCCTCTCTGTATGTCTGTCTGACTCTCTCTCTCTCCTCTCTATATGTCTGTCTGACTCTCTCTCTCTCCTCTCTATATGTTTGTCTGACTCTCTCTCTCTCCTCTCTGTTTGTCTGACTCTCTCTCTCTCCTCTCTATATGTCTGTCTGACTCTCTCTCCTCTCTATATGTCTGTCTGACTCTCTCTCCTCTCTGTATGTCTGTCTGACTCTCTCTCTCTCCTCTCTATATGTCTGTCTGACTCTCTCTCCTCTCTATATGTCTGTCTGACTCTCTCTCCTCTCTATATGTCTGTCTGACTCTCTCTCCTCTCTATATGTCTGTCTGACTCTCTCTCTCCTCTCTATATGTCTGTCTGACTCTCTCTCTCTCCTCTCTATATGTCTGTCTGACTCTCTCTCCTCTCTATATGTCTGTCTGACTCTCTCTCTCTCCTCTCTATATGTCTGTCTGACTCTCTCTCCTCTCTATATGTCTGTCTGACTCTCTCTCCTCTCTATATGTCTGTCTGACTCTCTCTCTCCTCTCTGTATGTCTGTCTGACTCTCTCTCTCCTCTCTATATGTCTGTCTGACTCTCTCTCCTCTCTATATGTCTGTCTGACTCTCTCTCTCCTCTCTATATGTCTGTCTGACTCTCTCTCTCTCCTCTCTATATGTCTGTCTGACTCTCTCTCCTCTCTATATGTCTGTCTGACTCTCTCTCTCCTCTCTATGTCTGTCTGACTCTCTCTCCTCTCTATATGTCTGTCTGACTCTCTCTCCTCTCTATATGTCTGTCTGACTCTCTCTCTCTCTCCTCTCTATATGTCTGTCTGACTCTCTCTCTCTCTCTCCTCTCTATATGTCTGTCTGACTCTCTCTCTCTCTCCTCTCTGTTTGTCTGACTCTCTCTCTCTCCTCTCTATATGTCTGTCTGACTCTCTCTCCTCTCTATATGTCTGTCTGACTCTCTCTCCTCTCTATATGTCTGTCTGACTCTCTCTCTCTCTCCTCTCTATGTCTGTCTGACTCTCTCTCTCTCCTCTCTATATGTCTGTCTGACTCTCTCTCCTCTCTATATGTCTGTCTGACTCTCTCTCTCTCCTCTCTATATGTCTGTCTGACTCTCTCTCCTCTCTGTATGTCTGTCTGACTCTCTCTCTCCTCTCTATATGTCTGTCTGACTCTCTCTCTCCTCTCTATGTCTGTCTGACTCTCTCTCTCTCCTCTCTATATGTTTGTCTGACTCTCTCCCTCTCCTCTCTATATGTCTGTCTGACTCTCTCTCCTCTCTGTATGTCTGTCTGACTCTCTCCCTCCTCTCTATTTGTCTGTCTGACTCACTCTCTCTCCTCTCTAAATGTCTGTCTGACTCTCTCTCCTCTCTGTATGTCTGTCTGACTCTCTCTCTCCTCTCTATATGTCTGTCTGACTCTCTCTCTCTCCTCTCTATATGTCTGTCTGACTCTCTCTCCTCTCTGTATGTCTGTCTGACTCTCTCTCTCCTCTCTATATGTCTGTCTGACTCACTCTCTCTCCTCTCTAAATGTCTGTCTGACTCTCTCTCCTCTCTGTATGTCTGTCTGACTCTCTCTCTCCTCTCTATATGTCTGTCTGACTCTCTCTCTCCTCTCTATATGTCTGTCTGACTCTCTCTCTCCTCTCTGTATGTCTGTCTGACTCTCTCTCTCTCCTCTCTGTATGTCTGTCTGACTCTCTCTCCTCTCTATATGTCTGTCTGACTCTCTCTCTCCTCTCTATATGTCTGTCTGACTCTCTCTCTCCTCTCTGTATGTCTGTCTGACTCTCTCTCTCTCCTCTCTGTATGTCTGTCTGACTCTCTCTCCTCTCTATATGTCTGTCTGACTCTCTCTCCTCTCTATATGTTTGTCTGACTCTCTCTCTCTCCTCTCTATATGTCTGTCTGACTCTCTCTCCTCTCTGTATGTCTGTCTGACTCTCTCTCCTCTCTATATGTCTGTCTGACTCTCTCTCTCCTCTCTATATGTTTGTCTGACTCTCTCTCTCCTCTCTATATGTCTGTCTGACTCTCTCTCTCTCCTCTCTATATGTCTGTCTGACTCTCTCTCTCTCCTCTCTGTATGTCTGTCTGACTCTCTCTCTCCTCTCTATGTCTGTCTGACTCTCTCTCCTCTCTGTATGTCTGTCTGTCTGACTCTCTCTCCTCTCTATATGTCTGTCTGACTCTCTCTCTCTCCTCTCTATATGTCTGTCTGACTCTCTCTCCTCTCTGTATGTCTGTCTGACTCTCTCTCCTCTCTATATGTCTGTCTGACTCTCCTCTCTATATGTTTGTCTGACTCTCTCTCTCTCCTCTCTATATGTCTGTCTGACTCTCTCTCTCCTCTCTATATGTCTGTCTGACTCTCTCTCCTCTCTATATGTCTGTCTGACTCTCTCTCCTCTCTATATGTCTGTCTGACTCTCTCTCTCTCCTCTCTATATGTCTGTCTGACTCTCTCTCTCTCCTCTCTGTATGTCTGTCTGACTCTCTCTCCTCTCTATATGTCTGTCTGACTCTCTCTCTCTCCTCTCTATATGTCTGTCTGACTCTCTCTCCTCTCTATATGTCTGTCTGACTCTCTCTCTCTCCTCTCTGTATGTCTGTCTGACTCTCTCTCCTCTCTATATGTCTGTCTGACTCTCTCTCTCTCCTCTCTATATGTCTGTCTGACTCTCTCTCCTCTCTATATGTCTGTCTGACTCTCTCTCTCCTCTCTATATGTCTGTCTGACTCTCTCTCCTCTCTATATGTCTGTCTGACTCTCTCTCTCTCCTCTCTATATGTCTGTCTGACTCTCTCTCTCTCCTCTCTATATGTTCTCTATAGTCCTGTCTGACTCTCTCTCTCACTCTCTATATGTCTGTCGGACTCTCTCCTCTCTGTATGTCTGTCTGACTCTCTCTCTCCTCTCTATATGTCTGTCTGACTCTCTCTCCTCTCTATATGTCTGTCTGACTCTCTCTCTCTCCTCTCTATTGTCTGTCTCTCTCTCTCTCCTCTCTATATGTCTGTCTGACTCTCTCTCTCTCTCCTCTCTGTTTGTCTGACTCTCTCTCTCTCCTCTCTATATGTCTGTCTGACTCTCTCTCTCTCTCCTCTCTGTTTGTCTGACTCTCTCTCTCTCCTCTCTATATGTCTGTCTGACTCTCTCTCTCTCTCTCTCTGTTTGTCTGACTCTCTCTCTCTCCTCTCTATATGTCTGTCTGACTCTCTCTCTTCCTCTCTGTATGTCTGTCTGCTCTCTCTCCTCTCTATATGTCTGTCTGACTCTCTCTCTCTCCTCTCTGTATGTCTGTCTGACTCTCTCTCTCCTCTCTGTATGTCTGTCTGACTCCTCTCTCCTCTCTGTATGTCTGTCTGACTCTCTCTCTCTCTCTCTGTATGTCTGTCTGACTCTCTCTCTCCTCTCTGTATGTCTGTCTGACTCCTCTCTCCTCTCTGTATGTTCTGTCTGACTCTCTCTCTCCTCTCTGTATGTCTGTCTGACTCTCTCTCTCCTCTCTGTATGTCTGTCTGACTCTCTCTCTCCTCTCTGTATGTTTGTCTGACTCTCTCTCTCCTCTCTGATGTCTGTCTGACTCTCTCTCTCCTCTCTGTATGTCTGTCTGACTCTCTCTCTCCTCTCTGTATGTCTGTCTGACTCTCTCTCTCTCTCCTGTTTATTATTAGTGTATTATAGCATGGTGGAGTGTGAGTGTGTGTGTGTGTGTGTGTGTGTGTGTGTGTGTGTGTGTGTCAGATCACACATATGTTCAGGCTGAAAACATTAGTTTGCACATAGTGACACTCTCCTACACTAAAGCCCAGGACATCTGTCCTATACTCTCTCTCTCTCTCTCTTTCTCTCTCTCTCTGACATCATCTGCTCCAGATGGCTGGATAATGGGAAGGACAACGGGAGACACTCCTGAGCAGAGACTCATCTCAGACAGAAGCTCAAACTCAGCTCAGGATTCAGTGCCTTTACTGCCTTACTCGAGATATGAGGCTGAACTCTCCCTACTGAATCTAACACATATATTATCACGATACACATAGAGTCTGTGTCCAAAAAGTTTGTGGACGCCCCTTCTAATGATTGCATTCAGCTACTTTAAGCTGCAACCAATGAAGACACAGATGTGCAAAACACAACACACACACACACACACACACACAGCTTGTCTAGTCCCTGTAGAGGAGAAGTACTGCCAATAGAATAGGACTCCCTGGAGCAGATAATAAACATCATGACCCTATTGGCACCATGCTGCCTAAGGCCAGGTGTGGACTAGACCCAGTGGAGGAACTGTGTCTCTGGAATGATGGATGGCGGAGCTCCACCCAGTACTTTTTGGAGGAGTTGGGGAGGCAGAATGCAATCAATGAACGTTCTCACAACAATGTTCCACCTCTGGTGTAAGTCTTGTCAGAGGATCTGAGGTGGTCTATCTGAGCAGGTCCAACCTGTTTACAGCTGCTCGCTGGCACACCCACACACACACACACACACACACACACACCCACACACACCCACACACACACAGGATTAAGGAACACGATCAAACTGATATTTATGCACTCATCACCAGAGGTGTTCAGAGTGGCACGCCACTAACCCATTAACCCATTAACCCACTAACTCCTCCTACAGCAGTGCTTTCAGAAAAGCAGAAAAAGCTAGTACACGCTTTTATCACCTCACGGCTGCATTACTGTAATGCACTACTGTCAGGTTGTTCCAGCAGGAACCTTAATAAACCTCAGCTGGTTCAGAACACTGCAGCCAGGGTTCTTACTAAAGCTAGAACATCTGACCAGCTCCCGGTTCAATTCCGTATCGAATACAAAATCTGTTAACATATAAGGCCCTACATGGCCTCGCTCCTGAGTACCTGCAGGATCTTATAGTATACTACGAACCATCAAGACTACTTAGATCTCAGGGTGCTGGCCTCTTACTCGTTCCCAAAATCAGAAAACCTCAGCAGGGGGAGGAGCCTTTTCTTATAAAGCCCCGCCCCAACTCTGGAATAACCTTCCAGATAATGTTCGGGACTCAGACACAGTCTCAATCTTAAATCTAAGCTGAAAACTCATCTGTTTAGTTTAGCTTTTGGTAATTAATGTTTCCCCTTAGATAAAGGTTGCAGGTCCAGGGGTTCGAGGACCCAGGGAATTGTAGTACACTGAGATGCTGCGCTGCCGTCTCGCTGCTTACATGCGATCACTCAGGTTTGTTGACGGTGGAGCAGATAGATGCTGGTGTTCTCAGGGTGCTCCAGTGTCTGTGTTACCTTCTGACTCTCTCCTTTTAATTAGGCAGTTATAGTCAGACACACTCTGTACTGCTCAGCATTCTCTGCCTTCCATAAAATCCACCCAGAACTAACTCTCTCCTTTTACCTTCTCAGAGTAAATGGTCACCCAGCCCGACCTGCTGGAAGATTGCCCACTGAGGTCCCCTCTACCTGCGTCAGACAGCTGCCACCTACCGTCCAACCAGCAGGCCCCCCACCCACCACCACCCATAGCAGACCAGCGGCTCACCCTCCTACCACTGCTACCTGCTTAGTGACCATGTTAAAACATTATTAACTACCTGTTATAACCTGGTTTGGTC
Source organism: Salminus brasiliensis (assembly GCF_030463535.1). NCBI lineage: Eukaryota > Metazoa > Chordata > Actinopteri > Characiformes > Bryconidae > Salminus > Salminus brasiliensis. The sequence goes on from NC_132892.1 coordinate 31,392,471, forward strand.
ATTTTTATCAATAATTAATAATAGTTCTGATCAGAGGAGGACGGGTCGGGTCCCCTTGTGAGTCTTGTTTTGGACACCTGCTCACTTACTGTTTCTTCTGAAATCAAAGAGTTAATCCTGCTTCTGTTGGAGTAACTGTCTCCAGAAGACTTTCTACTAGATTTTGGTGGAGCATTGCTGTGAGGATTTGATTGCGTTCAGCGACACCACCATCCACCATTTTCAGAGAACACAGTTAATCTTCCACTGCTCCACATCTTCTCAATGCTGGGGGCTTTATTTATACCCCTCTAGCCCACGCCTGGCATTAGGCAGCATGGTGCTAATAGGCTCCGGATATTTATCTGCTCCAGAGAATGGTCCCTATTCTATTGGCAGTACTTCTCTACAAGGACAGATAAGTAGCTGAATGCATCCATTGGTGGAATGGGTGTCCACAAACATTTGGACACATAAGTTTATATATCCAATATAATAGCACAGCATTTTGATGAGGAATAGAACTACACTACAAAAGTAAAGGTACTTCAAAGGGTTCTTTGAGTGCTGCCACTGATTGGTTCTATAAAGAACATATCTATAAAAGGTATGAATGTGAAGAACCATTTTAGACGTCTGTCTAGAACTGCACTCTTAAAAATAACTTCAAAAAGTACTTCAAAGTGTTCTTTGATGGGTATCATAGCAGAACCACTGTTGGTTCCATTCAAAGGTCTAGCTAGCAATGCTCTCCTAAAAAAAAGGTACTTCAAAGGGGTCTTTGAGTGAGGCCATTGATCGGTTCCATAAAGAGCCATATCTATAAAAGTGTGAGTCGAAGAACCCTTTCAGACGTCTGTGTAGAACTGCACTCTTAAAAATAAAGGTGCTACAGATAGTTCTTTGATAGGTGTCATAGCAGAACCACTGTTGGTTCCATTCAAAGGTCTAGCTAGCAATGCTAGGTACTACAGATGGTTCTTTTATCATAGCAGAACCTTGTAAAGGTCAAAAGAACTTTGACTTGGTGACTTTACCATTGTAAAGGTTCTCTCACACATTCCTTTATGGAACCAAAAGTGGTTCTATGGCATCAAAGAACCTCTCGTAGCAACTGCTCTCGACTCTGAGGCCCCTTCTGGCTTCCTGACTTCCTTTTGTTCGTCCTACCATCCCCCCTCCTCCCCTCCTCCTCCATCACCTCCACATCCATCCCTCCATCTCTGCACTCCTGCCTCGCTCCTCTCGCTCACCCCCCTGTTGGCCGGACCCCACTCTCCAGACTCCCCTCTAACAGCTGTCACTGATGACCCCTGTCCTTTTGTTACCCGGCAACCGAGAACAAATAGCAAATTATACACACGCGTGTGCGAGTGTGAACACACACACACACACACACTTTGCCATTGTTCTTGACCCTGACCCTTCTGCATGGCCTTGCACTAAACACCTGTCTCTTTGTGTGTGTGTGTGTGTGTGTGTGTGTGTGTGTGTGTGTGTGTGTGAGAGTGTGTGTGAGAGCGTGTGTGTTAGCATGCTGGCCTGTGAGCAGAGAGTCCGGAGCTCTCTAAAAATCTCCCTCATGAAAGTTACACTAAATGACAAAAGTATTGGGACACCATTCATTGTTTCTTCTGAAATCCTGCTTCTACTGGATTTTCAGACAAGCATTGCAGTGCGGATTTGATTGTATTTAACAACAAGAGCATTAGTGAGGTCATGTGAGGTCTCATCCATAATGTACTGGATGGAGCACCATCATCATTCCAGAGAACACAGTTAATCTTCCACTGCTCCACAGCTTCTCAATGCTGGGGGGCTTCATAACCCTCTAGCCCACGCCTGGCATTAGTCGGCAATAAGTTCATGTTCATCTGCTCCAGATGGTCCTATTCTATTGGCAGTACTTCTTCTCTACAGGGACTAGGACAAGCTGTGTGTGTGCATTTGCACATCTGTGCCAGCAATGGGTGCAACCTAAAGAGGCTGAATTAGAATTAGAACTAGAAGGGGTGTCCACAAACTTTTGGACATAAAGTGTATTACACAACATGGGTATGGAGATGCTGTCTGATGAGCTTGTGCTGTACATTGAGGCTCTGTGGTCTGTAGTGGCTGCAAACAGCACCCTCTACTGGTCAAATACGCGATTAATCTCTAGACAGACTCACACTAGTCCATGTTTGTGACACCCCTTCTAATGACTGCATTCAGCTACTATAAATTGCACCCATTTTCTACTCAATGTAGAGAAGTACTGCCAATAGAATAGGACTCTCTGGAGCAGATAATAAACATCATGAACCTATTGACTCCATGCTGCCTAATGCCAGGCGTGGGCTAGAGGGGTATAATAAAGCCCCCCAGCATTGAGAAGCTGTGGAGCAGTGGAAGAACTGTGTTCTCTGGGATGATGGATGTGGAGCTCCATCCAGTACTTTTGGATGAGTTGGGATGGTGATCGTCCGGCCAACATCCTGAGCTTATTGATGCTCTTCTCGCCTCATGCAATCAAATCTTCACAGCTATGCTCATCCATAATGTAGTAGAAAGCCTTCTTCTCTGAACAGTAGAGACAGTTACTCCAACAAAAGCAGGAGAAACTCTTTTTAATACCCTTGATTTCAGAAGAAACAGTAAATGAGCAGGTGTCCAATACTTTTGTCCATATCATTTATATACAAACACATAGGTTTTTCAATTGCAACTCCAGATCTGATCAGAACAGATAAAGCTGGTGAACATAAATCCAGTAAAAAGGAGAAACAAGAGCTTCTCATTCTGAAGAAAGAAAGTAGTGAGATCTTGTTGGTGAGCTAGTCTGAAGAACAGAGCTCGGTTCCTCCAGGGTTCTCCTGGACGCCCCCCAGTCCAGCCAGCACAGCGTGGAGGATGTGTTCACCTCCATCAGCAGCAGCAGCAGCAGCAGCTCACCTGATTTACCACCAAACCAGGTGTTGATCTGAGGAGAACTCTAAATAACACTAGACTCCATGAGAGAGGAGAACTTTGGAGATGTTCTAATGATGAACACAGTGATGGAGAACCACCTCCACTTTTATTAGTGTTTATTCTAATATCAGTGTTTTACTGAGCAGATCAGCAGCTTTTACTGTAATTTAACAGGGGACTGAAACGTTTGTACAGTACTGTGTGTAGATATGGGCTTTAGGGCTCCAGGAATCTGCAATCGTAAACAAGACGACGTCAAACATCATGAACGTTCAGTTAAAACCGTTTTTATTAAACATTTCCATTGTAGAATATTTCAGCCAAAACATTATCCAAAAAAGGGGGGGTAAAAAAAAAAATCGGAGATAAGTGTAATTAACTGTACCTTCCCAGCCCGATGCCATGCTTTCGAAACCCTCAAGCCCCTCAATGAAGTTCCTTCATTTATTTATTTATATATAGCTGTACATAAATACTCCGTTCAGCCTGATCTGAGTACTCTGCTTCAGTGAAATGAGAACGGTGACTTTAAAACAAACAAACAAACAAACAAACAACATTATCATTGAAGTTACACATTAAAGGCACACTAAGGAATCTGTTAGCGTCCCTTTAAAGGTTTACTAAACAATGCGCACGAATGTCTTCATCCATCTGGGTTAGAGACACCTGCACCGGCGTTTGTAAGGCATGTCTACAAGGGAGCCAACCGCCAGCGAGCAAAGCCCACGTCAAAGGTACCGAACTTGGCTAGAATAAAAACGCTGACTCATCATCAAGAACTTCAGACATACCAAGCCTTGCTGGGACCAGTTTTTGGACCAGGCCTGAGGTTTTGGCTCAGTGGATGAAGGCTGCATTGCGGTCCTTTAGCTCCTCATAGCTGCTCTACTGCTCTGGTTCCTAACACATCCTAAAGCAATGCTCTTACGGTTTCCAGCATAATCTCCATCTGCATGCGGAAGCAACTGACGATTAGGACTAGTGTCTGTGCTTTAAGTGAAGGTTCATATTTTTTTACCAAATAAAATAATAAAAAAGCAGAATTATGTACCTGGTGCAGATACACTATATGGGATACATGGTAATATGGAGACACTCTTCCTAATTACTGAATCCAGGGGTTTGATTCAGTCGCTAGATGTATAAAATCCATCCAGTGAAAGAACGGGAGGTTCTGAAGAGCTCACTGAGCTCCAGCGTGGTTCTGTATGTAATAGGAGACACCGCTGCACCAACAACAACAAGTCAGCTGGAGAAATTTAGACCTTCCCTTCTAGATCTTCCTCCATCAGCTGTGAGTGGTGTTATTATTGAACAGTGGAAGAGTTTAGGAGGAACAGCTCACAGAGAGCAGCTCAGCACCGAGTGTCTGTACAGAGCGGGGTCAGGGCCGAGTGCTGAGCTCAGAGCAGAGTGCAGAAAAGCCTCCAATTGACTCAATAACTGCAGCAGAGCTCCAGACCTGCTGCTGGAAGAGCTTAGAGCAAAGGGGGACCAGCTCCATGGGATGTCATAAAAGCTGTGCAGGTGTCCCAATACTTCTGTCAATACAGTGCATGTCCAGGGAAGAGTAGGCCCAAGTAGGTGACAGACGTTTCTCCTAGACAGCGGTCACTTTTGGTGTAAAGGAAGACCCCAGTGGCTTCTACTATCGATTAAAACAGGTTCCTCGTTGGTGAGGAACCAGTATGTTGCAGCAATGTGGAGATTAGGCTGAAAAACGTTACTAACACTGCTTTATGAGACCACCTGAGTTCCCCTTGCATTGCACAGCATTCCACGGTCTATACACTCACTGTGAAGCCCTTCGTCAAGCCTGTCTCTGGGTTAAATGAAATGATGAACCAACATGAACATCTGCAGTGTAGGAAAACTCCAGACTAGGGTTGGGAAACAGGTCTGTACAATATAGAAGGTAGAATGTAAAAGCCTTCGGCTGAGACCCCCCCCCCCAAAAAAAAAAAAATTAATAATAAAAAAATAAAACAAAGTGAACAAACAGTCTCAAAACTTCAGGACGAGATGTTGCAGGAGCTGCAGACAGACAGAAGCAGTAAGAGAAGTCGACTACAGCGGGACATCACCTCTCACACCTCCACAGGCTTGTTATCTCAGCTTATCCCAAAGTCACTACGGCAGTCGAGATGTTTAGCAGTTACAGGCGTAGTGATGAACCTGTCCACTGACTGGTCTGAAGCTCAAACCTGTCGGGAACGTGCTGAAGTCTGGCCATGCAGCTTTCTGCATGCACCATGCATCAGGCAAGGCACACACACACACACACGCGCACACGCACACACACACACACACACACACACACACACACACACACACACACACACACACACCTCAGCAGCACCCCCCGGTGGAGGTTTTCACGGGCGTGCTCTGGATTTTGACATTAGACTTTTCAGGTCCACCAGCGCTGGTCCCGGACCCCATCCTCTTTTTAATCTCCGCCGCCATGGTCATGAAGGCCTGCTCCACGTTTGTGGCGTTTTTTGCGCTGGCCTCCAGGAATGGAATTCTAGAGAGTCTGCAAACTCCTGAGAAAGATATTTAAAGAAAAACATTATTAGAGAACTATACAGATTAATATTATTATCTAATGTATTTCTTTATTTATTAAACATTTAGGATGTTATTCAACAAAATCTGGATATTAGTTTTACAAGAACTTTAATGTGGACGTTAATTTAACAAGAATTTAATTCTGCATGTTGACTTTGTAATGAGTACTGATTTATTATAGCTTCATACTGGATATTAATGTTATTAAAACTTCATACTGGATATTAATGTTATTAGAGCGTCATACTGGATATTAATGTTATTAGAGCTTCATACTGGATATTAATGTTATTAGAGCGTCATACTGGATATTAATGTTATTAGAGCTTCATACTGGATATTAATGTTATTAGAGCGTCATACTGGATATTAATGTTATTAGAACTTCATACTGGATATTAATGTTATTAGAACTTCATACTGGATATTAATGTTATTAGAGCGTCATACTGGATATTAATGTTATTAGAGCTTCATACTGGATATTAATGTTGTTATTAGAACTTCATACTGGATATTAATGTTATTAGAGCGTCATACTGGATATTAATGTTATTAGAACTTCATACTGGATATTAATGTTGTTATTAGAACTTCATACTGGATATTAATGTTATTAGAGCTTCATATTGGATATTAATGTTATTAAAACTTCATACTGGATATTAATGTTATTAGAGCGTCATACTGGATATTAATGTTATTAGAGCTTCATACTGGATATTAATGTTATTAGAGCGTCATACTGGATATTAATGTTATTAGAACTTCATACTGGATATTAATGTTGTTATTAGAACTTCATACTGGATATTAATGTTATTAGAGCGTCATACTGGATATTAATGTTATTAGAGCGTCATACTGGATATTAATGTTATTAGAGCGTCATACTGGATATTAATGTTATTAGAGCTTCATTCTGGATATTAATGTTATTAGAGCGTCATACTGGATATTAATGTTGTTATTAGAACTTCATACTGGATATTAATGTTGTTATTAGAACTTCATACTGGATATTAATGTTATTAGAGCGTCATACTGGATATTAATGTTATTAGAGCGTCATACTGGATATTAATGTTATTAGAGCTTCATTCTGGATATTAATGTTATTAGAGCGTCATACTGGATATTAATGTTGTTATTAGAACTTCATACTGGATATTAATGTTGTTATTAGAACTTCATACTGGATATTAATGTTGTTATTAGAGCTTCATACTGGATATTAATGTTATTAGAGCTTCATACTGGATATTAATGTTATCAGAACTTCATACTGGATATTAATGTTATTAGAGTTTCATACTGGATATTAATGTTATTAGAGTTTCATACTGGATATTAATGTTATTAGAGCTTCATACTGGATATTAATGTTGTTATTAGAGCTTCATACTGGATATTGATGTTATTAGAGCTTCATACTGGATATTAATGTTATTAGAGCTTCATACTGGATATTAATGTTATTAGAACTTCATACTGGATATTAATGTTATTAGAGCGTCATACTGGATATTAATGTTGTTATTAGAACTTCATACTGGATATTAATGTTGTTATTAGAACTTCATACTGGATATTAAACTGGTGTTAATAATATAATAATTTAATATAATATTACAGCAATTCTGAGAATGGAGTAACAGTGCATATCTCAAGCACCACGTAACCCTTAGAGGGTTTCTTCCCTCACTATGGGAGACTGAAGGCGGCAAACTAAAAAACCTGGAAGTCTAACCTTCGCTGTTGTGTAGTCCACCACTTTCTTGGTGGTCAGGTCACACTTGTTCCCCACCAGAAGCTTGTTGACGTTCTCACTGGCGTAGCGGTCGATCTCCTGCAGCCACTGCTTCACGTTGTTAAAAGACTCCTGGAGACAGAAAAGAAGGTGGAGCTCACTTCCTCAGCCTACACTGGAGAGGGGAGGGCTAAACTGATGATCTTCAGGAGCTTGCAACGCCTGCTTTTTCTTAAATTTGCTCCCTGTTCCTGAGGAACACCTGGGCTTTCGCCCCTTTAGACACCGATAGGATTGAGGGTGGAGCTGTAGCTGTTAGCACGAAAAAACTGAGCAGTGCTGCCATCGTGATGGAGCCCTTGGCTCACCTGGTCTGTGACATCATAGACGACGATGATGCCATGAGCTCCTCTGTAGTAGCTGGACGTGATGGTGCGAAATCTCTCCTGACCGCAGTGTCCCACTGAGAAACCACAACAAACAACCAATCAGCAGGGCTGTGAATCTCTGACCTCACAACGCTAGTTAGCAGTCTGGTAAGCTTGCACAATGATGTTTATATACACTGTGTCCAAATGTTTGTGGACACCCCTTCTAATGAATGCATTCAGATATTTTAAGTTGCACCTATTGCTGAGACAAATGTGCAAATGCACACACACAGCTTGTCTAGTCCCTGTAGGGAAGAAGTTCTGCCAATAGAATAGGACTCTCTGGAGCAGATCAACATCATGACCTATTGGCACCATGCTGCCTAATAATGCCAGGCCTGGTGTGGGCTAAAGGGGTATAAATAAAGCCCCCCAGAAGCATTAAGCTGTGGAGCAGTGGAAGAACTGTGTTCTCTGAATGATGGATGGTGGAGCTCCATCCAGTACTTTCAGCAATCAAATCCTCACAGCAATGCTCCTCCAAAATCTAGTAGAAAACCTTATTTCCTTGTCAATAGAGACAGTTACTCCAACACAAGCAACATCAGCTCTTTTCAATACCCTTGTTTTCAGAAGAAACAGTAAATAAGCAGGTGTCCCAATACTTCCGTCCATATAGAGTGAGTATTGACTGCACTTACGATCTGTAGTTTGATGGTCTTCCCGTCCAGCTCTATCGTTCTGATCTTAAAGTCTACGCCGATAGTGCTGATGTAGCTTTCGGTGTATGTGTCGTCCTGAGCAAAGAGAGAGAGAGATTGGGGGGGGTGGGTGCAGGAAAAGGAAGGGATGAGGCTCTGTAAATCTGCACTGGGTGGCTGAGCAGGGTCTGTTGATATCCGGCTTGGCTGAACATCTGTGACAGAGCAGCCACTATCTCAGTGTGGGTGTGCACAGAGTGATAAGCAGTTCATGAACTTGTACAGGTCAGCGAGACTACCAGCCTCCATCACAACAAGAACCCTGTGTACGGCCACTTACTGCGAAGCGGAGGAGGAGGCAGGACTTCCCGACGCCAGAGTCTCCGATCAGCAGCAGTTTGAACAGGTAGTCACTGGAAGAGACCAAAGTAAATCAAATGTAAATCAAACCACATCGAGAAACATGGGTAGAAAAGCAGGACATAAACAAGGCGGTACAGTAAGAAGTGAATTTATTAAATTGTTAGTTTTAATAAAATATAAAAGTTACATCATATAAAATATAGTATATTTAATAGTATATAGAGAATATTAACACTATAGAGCACCTTTTTTGCAAATAGTACAGCAGCTGTACTATTTAGTAGCTCATTGGTCGCTCTATATAAAAGTAAAATCATTATAATTTAATATATTGAATATTTATACCTAATATTTTAATGTTTTTACATATATTCACATATTTTTGCTATTTTAGTCTATTTAAATATTTGATCTATTTTCTATGTCCGGTCCACTGCACAGTTATTCACTTTAGAGACCAATAAACAGAACTTCATTTCTATCTGTGTTCATTTGTTATGGTTTGTTTTATAAACTTAGTAAAGTGATGATTCTGTCAATCCTGATGGCTTTAGTCTCTCCCAGACGATGGAGAGGTATATGGTTTAGTAATTCAACAATGGTATCGGATCGGTATCGGGTATCGGCCGATACGCAAAGTTCATGTATCGGTATCTGTATCAGAGTAGAAAAAGATGGATCGGTGCATCCCTACTTTAGACACCCCCCCAAAATCTGATACGCTTCATAAATCAGCTGCGGTGAGGGTGATCTGCCAGTGTCTTTAATCAGAGAAGGGCTGGGCAATATGACAATATTTTATCGTATTGTGATTATTGTTAATATCGTGGTACGCAATATGCTTTTCTGAGTGTATCGTAAAACTATAATTAACTGCACATTTTCTACAAAGAGTGTGATCAGTCCTATTGGACTGAATTGAGTGCAGGTCCAGGTGCTCAGTATGTGAGAATACATGCATAGCAGTAAAGTAGTGCATTTTGTCTACATGACAAAACACTGCGATAAATATCGTATGCTGTAAAAAAACTCTTTAAATTATAAAGCATTTTTAGCATATTAGCATAACGTGTTTACTAAACACACACACACTTTCACAGCGAAGTCACACACACACACTAGAAACACACACACTGTTTAACAATGACAAGGAGGACGTTACGGAAACCATTTGACCTATAGCTGGTGTGACCTGGAGCGATGTTGGGGGGGGGGGGGGGGGCTAGCAGACAGGGGATGACCGGGATTCAAACCAGCGATCCACTGATCATAGTGACAGGGCCTTAGTCCACTGGACCACCCGAGGCCCCCAGAAGCACTTTCAGTTTCTAAACTGTCGTTTTTTTGTTGAAGCTTATTATGCAAGATTATGCTTCCCTACCTGCTTGTGTTTCTGCATTGTGGTCATTTTTTACTTTTTTCAGCTGAAACTTTTCAAATGTGCAGTTCCTCAACTAGTAAATGCTGCTCTCTCAAGCTTATTAGATCTTATTTGGGATAAAATATAAAACGTACAAGCTATAAAAAGTGGAACACTGTAAACATCAGGATTTAGAGCCGTCTAATTAGTATTTAAGTCGGTATCGGTACTCGGTATCGGGAGATACCTGAAAATCTGGTATTGGAAAAGAAAGAGTGGTATCAGTGCGTCCTTTATATTTGTATCGCTGTTCTAATTTCTAATAATTACGATGAATTAAAAGCTTTTTAAGCTGTTTCTGGTCCTTATTCTCCAACTTATCCTCCTGCTACTTGATCTCTGTTCAACCTGTGGAGGTTTGAGCAGGTCCACACCCAGTCCAGTGCTCGAACACACCTCCACTGAGCTGCTCCTGAGGAACAGCATGGTCATCATCTCATGGCTCATGGACTCATCTTTGGACTAGCAGCTGATTTCTTCTACAGCAGGGCAGGCAAACATGCAGGACTTACTTCGACAGTAATCTACTGACCTCTGAGACCAGCCTTTTCACCATGTCTGCATTCATGCACCGAGGTCAAAATACCAGTGTAAGTTAACAGTGCTCTCCCCGCCCATCTACAGCCCTGTAGCCACCTGCACTCCTCAGTTTTTTATGGTGTTCAGAGTCTCGGTGTAATGGAGATGAAAGTGGTGAGGGGAATGAGGTGTGCTGGACCCTAAAAACACCTAAACTGTCTAACACACCTCAGTCACCTCACCAAGCTCTTCACTGTTAAACACTTTGGCGTTTCAGGTTCTAAAACACCTCTCAAAAGGTCTTCAGCAATAGACAGAAACACTGAACAGAGAAGAACAGCCGGGCCTCGGGACTGAGCCGAGAAGAACAGCGGGGCATCACGACCTGAGCCGAGAAGAACAGCCGGGCATCACGACTGAGCCGAGAAGAACAGCCGGGCCTCGGGACTGAGCCGAGAAGAACAGCCGGGCATCACGACTGAGCCGAGAAGAACAGCCGGGCCTCGGGACTGAGCCGAGAAGAACAGCCGGGCCTCGGGACTGAGCCGAGAAGAACAGCCGGGCCTCGGGACTGAGCCGAGAAGAACAGCCGGGCCTCGGGACTGAGCCGAGAAGAACAGATGGACCTCGGGACTGAGCTGGGAAAGAACAGCCAGACTTCAGGAATGAGCCAAACCGACCTCAAGACTGAGCCGAGAAGAACAGCTGGACCTCAGGACTGAGCCGAGCTCAGGACTGAGCCGAGAAGAACAGCTGGACCTCAGGACTGAGCCGAGCTCAGGACTGAGCCGAGAAGAACAGCTGGACCTCAGGACTGAGCCGAGAAGAACAGCTGGACCTACTACTAACTAGTCCTAAGTTCAGCCTCGCTGGAGAAGAGGTCTAACCGTCTGCTCAGGTCCTGACCCAGGTCCTGACCCAGGTCCTGACCCAGGTCCTGAATAACAGAGGCTGGAAGTAGGTGAGGAGGCACATCCAGGTCCAGAGAGTGAAAATCCATCCCCGGATTTGGTTCCAGCTGTCTGGGCAGTTCTGCTGCAGCTCGGGGACGGAACACAACCCTGGGCTGGAGTCCCACCGTCCGGACCTGGACTTCTGGACATTACTCACTATTCGGGGTTCATGGCTGACATCAACGTCCCGCTGTGAGTCGGACTGGTGCTCTCCTCTCCGCGGACTGGGACTGAGACTCGGCTGTTCTCCGGGTCTTTACTTCGCTCTGAGGGTCTTAGCGGGGGTCTCTGAGGCGCAGAAGCTGAACACTGTGAATAAGGGTCTCCTCAAAGCCGACAGCCGGGGCTTCTTCACCAGGTCCGCTCAGCAAATGGCCCTGTCCCACCGTGAAGCGCTCAACAGCAACGATGACCCCCGCTGTTCTGACCCAGATGTCAAAATAAGAGTCTCCAGCCCTGACCTTTAAATACAATCACAAAATAATAAACACAATAAATTACATTTAATAAGACAACAAATCAAAGCAGTAGTGTTGTCACTGCCAGTTAGACTACAGCTAGAACTAACAGGTATATTAATAATAAAATATATAATATAATATAATATAATATAATATAATATATAATATATAAAATAATTAATAATAATTCATCTGAATTAATTCATGCTTTTATGCACATAAATAAATAACATGATCATACAGAGGAGATGCTTGATTAGGTAAAAAAAAGGCCTAATAATATTATTAATAATCATTATTCCTGACGTTGTTGCTGTTGTAGATCCACACAGACATACATAATAATCACTGATAACCTCACACTATATGATCACTTATATTGATAATCACTGAGTGTGTGTGTGTGTGTGTGAGAGAGAGAGAGAGAGACACACACACAATCTTTAAATAAATCAGAATTTTTTTATTTTCGAGTTTTATATGGTCAAAACGACAGAGAAAAATACACTAAACAATAAATAGAGTAAAGAATAATAAGTTAATAAGTTACAAAAAGTAATAAAAACACCTTTTATGTACAGATGTAATTATATAAACATTGACAGAAAATGAACATCTGTACAGCTGAGCAATAAACATAGTGCAAATGTTATGCATGGTGTGTATCAGTACTGTGTTGCAGATTTATTATTATTATTATTATTATATAATATGGAAAATAAATCAGATCTAAAATTGTATAGTCTAAAATCTAATCCATAAAAAAGCCATGAAACTGTTGTTATATATAAATGACTATTATATATATGTGTATATGTACATATATACATGTATATCTGTATATGTATCTATATATCTGTATATATATGTTTTTTGTTTGTTTTGTTGTTGTTTTTTTAATACTAACCAGTGTTGTCTCATTATTCATCAGCCCTTTTAGTAATTCATTTATTAGCATTGATGGTCCATGCCCCTGGTGTTCATAAAGTCACAAACTCAGATAATGATCATTAATATCCCCATAAATACAGAGAATATTCCCTAATCATCTCACAAACCCAGATAATGATCATTAATATTCCCATAAATACAGAGAATATTCCCTAATCATCTCACAAACTCAGATAATGATCATTAATATCCCCATAAATACAGAGAATATTCCCTAATAATCTTACAAACTCAGATAATGATCATTAATATCCCCATAAATACAGAGAATATTCCCTAATAATCTCACAAACTCAGATAATGATCATTAATATCCCCATAAATACAGAGAATATTCCCTAATAATCTTACAAACTCAGATAATGATCATTAATATCCCCATAAATACAGAGAATATTCCCTAATAATCTCACAAACTCAGATAATGATCATTAATATCCCCATAAATACAGAGAATATTCCCTAATCATC
>NC_132892.1:31410935-31433435 GCF_030463535.1 Salminus brasiliensis
ATATATAACATCGCCGGTGCTGGAAAACATCAACTTTACAGGAGAAGGAAAAAAACCTTCTGAACTTTCAATAGAAGTCAATGTGAAAAGATTTTAATCCCAGTCATTTTGGAGCCTTTCTATTGGTCCATTCAGCCTAAAATTCTGAGAACAGTTAAAGAACAACTGCCGGATTCACATCATGTCAAAAAGTCCAAATGGTCAAAAAATTAAGATGTGTGGTCTGAATAAAGGGAAAGCTACAGTACGCATTACTGTAGAGTGGAGACGTGGCGTGCCGCTGCTCCAGCAGATGTGTTTGCATTCTGACCTTATCTGACCTCCATCTTCTTCCTGCGGGTCGTTACAGTCGTGTGTACGTGTGCGTCCACACAGGGCTGCACGCCCTCTATTAACAGTGCTGTAAATGACGGGGATTAATGGAGAATAATGAACTGAAGGTATTTATATAGATATGGAAATATTCTAAAGTGGCCTGTTGTAGATTACTACAGTAGAGCACTACTGCTATATCACACTACAGAGAAACCGAGTCTTCTAGCTTCATGGTATAATGGGGTATCCTCAGTAGGGGGCATCATGACTAGTATTTACCCCTGTGTGTGTTTGTGTGTGCAGGCCATGGCTGATTTCGATGCTGTTCTGAAGGTCTGGGGCACCGTGGAGGCCGACTACACCGGATACGGAGGAGAGGTTCTGAGCCGGTCAGTAACACAGTAGACAAAAATAAATATGTGTATACTTATATTATATATATTATATATTCTATAAATACATATATTCATTCTATATATTTATATAATATATAATACACATGTAATTTAAATAATACACATCTTGTACTGTAGTGGAGTGTAAAGCACCAGAAATTCAGTACTGTACTGGATAATATATATATATATATATATATATATATATATATATATATATATATATGTAATGTATAAAGGCACTAATGTAGCAATACACTGAATTGTAATGCATTATAGCATTATAGCTTATAAGTTCTGTAAACAAAACATTAACTTACAAATATTATAAAAACTTAAACCTTTACACTGTAGTTTATTAAACTGGAGATAGAATTTACTTTTACAGTGTAAATTACAAATACCGTAAACAAATATTTAACTGCTAACCTACAGCAAATACTGTAAAACCTTTTTTCATTTTAGCCTATAAATACAAAAATAAACAAAAAAAAAAGGTAGTTTAACTTAAAACATGTTACAAAAAAGTTTACACTGTAGTATTTATAAATACAGTGAACAAAACTTTAACTGCTACACGCGAGCTGATAAGCACTGTAAACAAAACTTTAACGGTTAGTATATCTTATCAACAGTATAAATAAAGTTTAGCTATTAATTATAATTTAAATAATAAATATTGTAACTAAACCTTTAAGGCTAACATTGTAGCTTATAGATACTGTAAAACGCTTGAAGTGCTCCAGTGTAGCTTATAAATAATGTAAAAACTGTAACTGCTACAAGCGAACTGATAAGTACTGTAAACAACTGTTAGATTAACTGTTACAGTGTAGCTTATAAATAATATAAAAACTTGAATTATTACATCATAGCTTATAAATACTGTGAACAAAATCAAGTCTTTATTGAGGATAGTGTAAATAAAACTTAATAAAATCAAAACTTAAAACTAACTGTTATAAATATTGTAAAAAAAAAACATTAACAGTTACTGTATCTTATCAATACTGTACGAGCACTGTACTGTGTACAGTAGAGGCAAGGCCAGCCCTCTACTGTCTACAGCAGCTGATTCCATCTTCACACTGTGATGCTTTAGCTCTGAAATCTCAGTGATCTGGATCAAAACTCTAAACCAGATTAAACTGGAACGGGCTGTTTTTGAGGAAGGATGGATGTGACCAATGTAAATCAGCCCATCTACCTGCTTCTCTCTCTCTCTAAGTGCAGAGGTAACAGGATGCTGATGCAGGCTGAGCTCATTGCTCAGACAATAGTTTCTTTGATTTCTGCTCGCTCTCACCCTCTCTACCTGCTCTCTGAGGAGCTCGGACTATTAGCAGGCTTAGATCACCATCTCGATAACCAAGCTTTTACAGCTGAAACACTCGCCCTCCATCCAGCTTGAGCCATTCAGCTCGGAATAAAGAGGGATCTTTGTTAATTTATGTGATCATGTTATTTGTATTTAATTTTTGTTTCTTATTTATTGTCCTGATCATACAAATGTCAGCCACCTTTTAAATCTACAAATTTAACTTACTAACTTACTGAAAAACAATTTGAACTGTTACTTTGTAGATTATAAATACTGAAAAACAAATTTAACTGTTACTTTGTAGCTTATAAATACTGAAAAACAAATTTAACTGTTACATTGTAGCTTATAAATACTGAAAAACAAATTTAACTGTTACGTTGTAGCTTATAAATACTGAAAAACAAATTTAACTGTTACGTTGTAGCTTATAAATACTGAAAAACACATTTAACTGTTACTTCATAGATTATGAATACTGAAAAACTAGTTTAATTGTTACTTCGTAGCTTATAAATACTGAACAACAAATTTAATTGTTACTTCGTAGCTTAAGAACATTGAAAAACTAATTTAACTGTTATTCTGTAGCTTATAAATACTGAAAAACAATTTGAACTGTTACTTTGTTGCTTATAAATACTGAAAAACTAATTTAACTGTTACGTTGTAGCTTATAAATTCTGAAAAACTCATGTAACTGTTACTTCATAGATTATGAATACTGAAAAACTAGTTTAATTGTTACTTCGTAGCTTATAAATACTGAACAACAAATTTAATTGTTACTTCGTAGCTTAAGAACATTGAAAAACTAATTTAACTGTTATTCTGTAGCTTATAAATACTGAAAAACAATTTGAACTGTTACTTTGTTGCTTATAAACACTGAATAAGTAATTTAACTGAATACTGAAAAACTAGTTTAATTGTTACTTCGTAGCTTATAAATACTGAACAACAAATTAAAATTTTACTTCGTAGCATATAAATACTAAACAACAAATTTAACTGTTACTTCGTAGCTTAAAAACATTGAAAAACTAATTTAACTGTTACTCTGTAGCTTATAAATACTGAAAAACTAATTTAACTGTTACACTGTAGCTTAAAAACATTGAAAAACAAATTTAACTGTTACTTTGTAGATTATAAATACTGAAAAACTAATTTAACTGTTACTTTATAGCTTAAACATTCTGAAAAACAAATGTAACTGTTACTTTGTAGCTTATAAATACTGAAATACAAATGTAACTGTTGCTTCGTAGATCATAAATACTAAAAAAACTACTTTAACTGTTACTTTATAGCTTAAACACTCTGAAAAACAATTGTGACTGTTACTTTGTAGCTTAAAAATACTGTAAAACCTCAATTTAAATGTAACTCTAGAAGGTGTTTGCATTTTTTGATGATGTCAGCATGCACTCGTAGGCGATCCACCGACAGTCTACAATTACTTCCAAAATAATGAATCAACCTAAAAATTTTCCATGTGTTTACAGGCAGTGTAACCAGTTTAGTTGATTCAAATAAATACTTAATTAAAAATTTAAAACAACATTTAAAACAAACAAACAAAAAAACAATATTTTATATTGATTGCAACTTTAAAATCACTTTTTTTTTGGCATAAAATCACTTTTTTTGTTATTAGTTTCTCTTTGGTTAAAGGTAAAAGGATTCTTTATCCTTTATGTAGATTAAAAGGAGATCTTTAATTACAGTAACAATATAGTGTTACATATATAACACAATACTATAGCTGTACTATATATTAAAATGTTATTTATAGTACAATGTAAACATAGTTCTGATAAAATTTTTAAAAAGCAAAAAAACAAAATTAGCTTGATTTAAATTTTGGAGAACCAGAAAAAAAGTTATCAGAATGTAAGACTGCTTATTGACGTTCAACAACCTCAGTAGGTGAAGGCAGCCAGGCTGTGTACTTTAAAAGTTAAAACAACTAAAATAATAAATAATAATAAATAATTAATTAATTTACTAAATAAATAAATAATTAGTCTTATCTTGAAAGCTATTTTATCTCTCTCTCTGCAGCCTGTTTGTGGAGTATCCTGAAACCCAGAAGCTTTTCCCCAAGTTTGTGGGGATCCCTCGTGGGGAGGTGGCTGGAAATGCTGCAATCGCAGCCCATGGCGTGACCGTCCTGAAGAAACTGGGAGAGCTGCTGAAGGCCAAAGGCAACCACGCCAGCATCCTCAAACCACTGGCCACAACCCACGCCAACCAGCACAAGATCGCCCTCAACAACTTCAAGGTAACACTCCAGACTCCTATACCTCTCTTCACACACTCTTGTGTTCAGTTTCTCATAAAGCTGCCCAGTAGAGCAATAACAGAGTTGTTCCATTAGGGGAAATATAGCACAATTGAGCTAACAAGGGGTTTTCGATTACCTGCATCCTGACACAGTATGTTACCTGTTATAGTGTAACTTAAAAATACTGTAAACAGCTTTACCTTTTGTAGTGCAGTTAAAAAATACTATAAAACAACCATAACCTTTGTAGTGTAGCTACCAAAAACTTTTTTGTTTATTGTGTAGTGTAAAAATACTGTAAATAACTAACTTCTGTAGTGTAGCTACAAATACTGTTAATTTTTTTGCTGTTACTTTGTACCTTAATAATATTGTAAAACAAATGTAACCATAATATTGTAGCTTATAAATACAGTAAAAACAACTTTTGTAGTATTGCTTAAAATACTGTACAACAACCTTAACTTTTGTTGTGCAGCTACAAAATACTGTAAAACAAATTTAATTGTTACTTTGTAGCTTATAAATAGAGTAAAACAACTGTAAATTTTGTAGCATAGCTTAAAAATACAGAAAAACAAATTTAACTGTTACATTGTAGCTTAAAAATACTGTAAAACAAATTTAACTTTTGTAGTATAGCTTAAAAATACAGAAAAACAAATGTATCTGTTACTTTGTAGCTTATAATTACAGACAAACATATTAAATTGTTACTTTGTAGCTTAAAAATACTTTAAAACAACTTTAACTGCTACTTTGAAGCTTATAAATACAGTAAAACAACTTTAACGTTGGTAGTATAGCTTAAAATACAGAAAAACAAATTTAACTGTTACTTTGTAGCTTAAAAATACCGTAAAACAGCTTTAACTTTTGTTTATTATGGCTTCAAAATACAGAAAAAACAAATGTATCTGTTACTTTCTAGCTTATAAATACTGTAAAAGAACTCAAACGTTTGTAATATAGCTTAAATATACTTTACAACAACCTTAACTTTTGTTGTGTAGCTATAAAATACTGTAAACAAATTTAACTGTTACACTGTAGCTTAAAATACTGTGAAACAACCATAACCTTTATAGTGTAGCTACCAAAAACTTTTTTGTTTATTGTGTAGTGTAAAAACGCTGTAAATAACTAACTTCTGTAGTGTAGATACAAAACACTGTACATTTTTTTACTGTAACTTTGTACCTTAATAATACTGTAAAACAAATTTAACCGTAACATTGTAGCTTATAAATACAGTAAAACAACTTTTGTAGTATTGCTTAAAAATACTGTACAACAACCTTAACTTTTGTTGTGTAGCTACAAAATACTGTAAAACAAATTTGTCACTTTGTAGCTTAAAAATACTGTAAAGCAACTTTAACTGCTACTTTGTAGCTTATAAATACAGTAAAAATAACTGTACATTTTGTAGTATAGCTTTAAAATACTGTAAAACAAATTTAACTTTTGTAATATAGCTTAAAAATACTTTACAACATCCTTAACTTTTGTTTTGTTGTGTAGCTATAAAATACTGTAAAACAAATTTGTTACTTTGTAGCTTAAAAATACTGTAAAACCTCAGTTTAAATGCAACAATGATGATGTCAGCATGCACTAGTAGGCGGGGCAAAACAATTTAAGCCAATAATATCATGTTTCACACCTCCTTCCCACCACTGCCACCATTAGAGTGTACACATGCTAAGCCATCTTCTCTCTCTCTTTGTTCAGCTGATCACTGAGGTCCTGGCGAAGGTTTTGGGCGAGAAGGCGGGGCTTGATGGTGCTGGTCAGGACTCTCTGAGAAGGGTGCTTGGCATCGTCATTAACGACATCGACGGCTACTACAAGGAGCTGGGCTTTGCCGGTTAAACAACCTCTGACCCCTCAGGCCCCTAAAGTCACTGGGGCCGAGTGAGCGAGCATTTATATAGACAATGGGAGCACTCTATAATCTAAGCACTTACCTTTACTACTGTCTTTTACCAACAAGGGTTCACGACTAAGGTGGACTCGGCTGCGTTAGAGTATGCAGAACGCTACACAGAATCAACTTCCGCCTTAACGATCACATCAGCAGCGACGACGCCCAAAGACGAAGCTTGTTTTACGGCTATTTGCTGAAATACCTGAAATCATCCATAGATTAGGCCTGCATGCGACCCAAAAGCACCGAATACCTCAGAATTAGACGTTTGCGTAACCGTTGAAAGCGTAGCTGAGTGGTTGAAAGCCAGTGGTGGAATTTGATGATGGAGATGTTTCTGAACTCAGAAGGTCAAATGTCAAAATGCTGGTCCTGTTAGGGTCTCAGGATGGCCAGAAAAAGAAAAACACACAAAACACCCATAAAATCGGTCACTCGTGGCAACTGTCAACACTAATGTGAGCTATAAGAACAGCCCAGTAATGAAAACGAATCACTGCCACGATCAGCATCAGACTTCACGGCTTCAGCTCTTCATTCTGAAAATGTTACTGCAATAAAAGCTGATGGAAATGAAATGGAAAAAAATTGGGAATCACGGACCCTCAGGTTTGTCTGTTAGTCCGGCTGTCCTGCATGTGTTTTCATTATCTTTAACTTTGCTTCAGAGAGCTAATAGACTTGTTCGATTGTTTCTGAAAATTAATCACCGATCATTAATAAAAACCTCTCTTTCTGCTGAAGAACCGACTCAGACTGTCTTTCGTCCTCTTTCTCCCAGTCCAGTGCACTCAACCCCCACGCCCTGACCTGTTATAAGGGCTCAATTATTAATTATTTGCTTTAATAAAATATTAAGCCTAAAGAGTTTAAATATTAATAGTCATAACTGTTCTTATTCAAGAAGATGTTCGACAGCTATAGGATTTAGTCCCTTTTGAGTCAAGGGTGTAGAATTGTAGGTATTTTAGGTGTGTATTAGTGTAGCTTCTGAAGAAAGGCAGAAGTAAGTCATATAAAATAACAAAAAATAAATATGAATATTAATATAATTAAAAACATAATACTGCATGTAATCTAAATTGTGTTAAAACGTAATAACTTGGTAAAATGCCAGTAAAATTAAAGTTTTACCACTTAAATATCCAGTGGCTGGTCGGCCGAATTACCATAGAGAATAGCTCCACCAGAGTCATACACCTTAGTGTGTGATAAACCTTGGAGTGTTAAGAAAAAAAATAATTAAAAAAATGATTAAATCATAATGATAAAAATTATAAAAAGTAAAATGTATAATCGTCCACAAATTTCCAAACGATCATTTCCCAGCCTCTCCTAATACCTTAGAATAAAACAGGTGTTACCGTGCCTTTAAGATGGATATATATATATATACATGTAAATTAACTCTCTTCTGATTGGCTGCCCTGTGCCTCTGAAAACGTCAGTGTGAATGGGCGGAGCTAAGCTGCTATAGGCTGATTGGGCGTATAGCCATTTGTAAATAAGCTGGTTTTGTGACATCATAAAAGCAATGACCACTCACACAGCTTTTCCATGAAAACAAAGGGGCGGCCATCTTTGTTTACCTTGTGTTCGAACTTTCGGTGCTACAGAGGATCCACCGATATGGAGTCCGAGCACAGAGATGGTAAACATACAGTGAGCAGTGTAATAAGCTCAGTTCCAGTATTTGGAAGATGAGGAGAACTTCGCTCGAACAGCAGCGGCGTTACGAACACCGTGCAGCCATTCGACCTTCTATAGAAGAGGAGCTGCGTCTGTGGTTGAAGGCGCTAAATCTAAGACATCCACCCAAACTTCCAGACGTCACCCAAAGGATGTTCTGGTGTTGGTCGTCTGAAGCAGATACATTGGGTTCTCTTAGCTAAATTAGCTCCTAAGCTAACGCCTTACCTGATAGGAACCTAATAACCAAGTTTCCCGTCTACAAAAGTGCAGACGTCTAGACGTCTGATTCCGCGCCTTCAACCACAGACGCAGACCTCTTCTACTTTGGATGTGGGAAGGTCCAGGGACCAGGGTTGAGAAGCACTTTGAATAAGGTCAATAGCCTGTCTGAATGTTGGGTCTTCACTTCACGATTTTAGAAATGACAAATGATTAGAAATGGAGTGACTTCTCAACCAGAAACAAAACTCTTGAAAGTGGGCGTGGCCAAATAAGATGGATACAGGCAGTATGGGCCGACTAAAGGACAATCGTGGACCTGAATCGTGAAAAGCTGAAGGTAAGGGAAAGAAAAGTTAGCTTTCCTCGCTGATGTTGGCCTGTAAAGTGTCCCCAGCCAGCCTCCAGCCCGGTAGGTCTGTCTCCTGTGCAGTCTAGCTCCGCCCCCATTGTCATTGTGTTCACCTGTGTTTAGTTTGTAACCCTTCCCGTTAATTATTGCCCCCAACTGCGTCTCAGTTCCTGTGTATGTATTTATAGGTTCAGTAATGCGTTTGGTCTCTGCTTTGTTATGGGTCCGGGTTGCTTGTGTTCTGCTGGCTTTGATGTTGGGCTGCTAATGAGGGACAAAACTTTCTGAAGGGTCAAACCAGATGTGGAACGCTTAAGGCCCAGCGGATATACTGGTCAAGTATGTAGAAATGCCTTGTGAAAATCGTTCCTGGCTAAATCGAATTGGCTAGTGGTTCTCAAACTGTAGCCTAAGGCTGTCTTTGTGGATAGTAAGTGTCATGTCTTTAATTCTACTGGAGCAGGACCTTGTCTTACCTGAAACTTGTCCATGATTGTCCAGATTTCTCCACAGCTATCACAGACCTGCATGACGGATTACTCATTAAATGGACATGGAGGTGCCATTAACTGTGGATGTTTAGCGTATATATTTATTGACGTTTATGTTTAGAGATTTCTAGCTTAATAAACCATCCATCCATCCATTCATCCACCTTCTTATCCACGTCTTCCTGGTCAGAGTTGCACATCTTTATACAGAACTAACCTTGACCTGCTGGAAGACTGATCGCTGGGGGTCCCCTCTACCTGTGTCAGACCAGCTGCCACCTACCAGTCCAACCACCAGAGTTTGTTAACTGCTGGGAGTGTGAAAGTCCTGTATACTGAGCTCATTTATTGATCTATTTATTTCACAATTCATTTAATATGTACGTCTTCTTCACTAAAGTGAGTGTACCAATGACCGTCACTGCCAGCCTGAATGTTACCACTATTGGTATCTAACTCTATACCATGCCCCTATAGGCATATCACGGGCCTTGTGAACACAGTTCTTGGGCTTGTGTGTGTATGTGTACCTCTTAGTATAATATTGATCACAAAAGATTTGTGATTTGGCGAGGATTAGCAGATAATACAAAATAATGAAAGCTGTCAAAAATAAAATTAATAATAATATCCAGCATAATTTTATAATATAATTCTCTAGTTAAGTTAACTCAACTTCAATGTTACCAATGTTGTATGTTTAAAATACATTGAAAAATACATTTCATACTCTTAACATGGATGTCAGAATATATTGCCTATATACCAACTATATTAAAATACATTTATTTTGAAATATATGATGAAATATTATCTTATATTATCTTAAAGTTTAGTATTGGCAAGTTTATATTAAACATGGCACAGTAAGAGGCAGTTGGATAATTTGATCATTTGTTTTTTATTTAACTGCCCATATGGAAAACAAATATTTAGGATGTATTCCTGAAATGTATTTTTGCAATGCACATAAATGTTTCTTTTACATATATTATAAACTTATTATAAATTATTATTGTTATAAATATTTATTACTAGAACCCTATATTTGGCATCTTTTAAATAAACCAATTAATATATTTTTATTCAATATATATATAAAGAAAATACAGATCCAACTGCTTTTTGCCAAATTGTTTTTGCCAAATGTGTATTTGCCAAAACTTAACTTTAAGATATGCTATACATGTGTGAGAAGGAACACAAATGTATTTTAAAGTATATTTAATAAAGATGTATTAATTGGCCAATTTTACATATGCCAAATTTATTGCAAAAATACATTTTTATAAATACATTTGAAATATATATCTTCCATGAGGGAGCACTTAGAATCACCTCCTGACCTTTTCTCCTTCATTTCTCCTGAAATTATAGAAGACCAGGCCACACATGGCCATGAAACTGCTTATCCAATGACTTTTGAGCCTGTGAAAGCGGAGGGACTATTTCTGTTGAGCACTTCAGTCACATCTCAACTGCTCCATTTCAAATCCACTGAGGTGGTGTACAGAGGCAGGGTTCTGACAACTGTTTCACTTTCCAAATACTTATGGACCTGCCGGTACAGTGTTGACATGTTTTGGCATAAAGCGAGACAGATTCCCATTTGTTGACCGTTGGTTCCTCCTTGCGCTCACTGAACTGTCACATGATGATGAGGGCATTAATAGTACGTGTGCAGAGGTACGTTCCTGGCGGTTTCCCAAGAAAGGCTGAGCTCGGGTTCATTTAGCCGTAAATCAAACAAATCTGCTGAACCTTGTTTAGGGTAGCCTAGCGCTAGCTCAGGGTGAACCTGGAGTTTCCTCAGAAATCCTGCAGTCCGGCTTTACTGTGTCCAAACACACTGAACACCAGCGTTTTCACACTGAATCTCACTCACCACAGCTTAACGCTGATATGAAAAGTGCTAAGCTGTCCCAGGCAAGTGTGTTTCCATGGAGAAACACTTTGGGTAAAGGTTAGAACTGACCACCCTGTACCAACTGACCGTCCTGTCCGTCTACTTCCAGGTCTCTGGAAAAAGACTATTCACATAGTCTGAGCTCATTTGCACACTTCCATATATTTCCCTTGACTTTCTCTCTGTCACTGTATTTCTATATTATCTCTATTATCAAAACCTTTCAGCAGTTTTCTTAGGCTAAACTAACACACACACACACACACACACACACACACACACACACACACACACTCACATACACACACTCAGTGTGTTTTCCTTCAGATACTTAATTCATGTCCCGCTCTTTCCGCTCTTCTTATCATTGTTGCGGACGTGACCATATCCACAGCAGCGCTGCTTGATTTTTTTGACCTGGGCCTCCCTCCCCTCCCGTACTGGCTGACCTATGGCTACTGAAGTGCTCACACACTGAGGCCAGTGGTATCCACTGCTCTTGTGAGCCTTCCAATAAATACCTGCACTCTCTCTGACCCTTGGTATAACCTGCATCTGCATACTTAGCCAAATCGCAATCCTTCATTCCAGTCTGTGGGCCAATCATGCTATCACTGCCCATTTGAGGTTGCTGGACAACACTGTTGCGGTGGGTCTAATAGCCGTAGTTTTGCCAAAGCAGTCAAATTTGCACGGCTCCAGAATGGAGCCAGTCAGCCAGGACATGTTCAGGGCCGTTTTTCGCCTGCAGTTTTGCACTGGAGCTGCAAGGCTAATGTAGGTCACAAGTAACGTAAGGTTATTAGCAATTAGCATTGTAAAAAAAACAACTCACCTTGAACGGAGTGCAGTGCTCAGTAATCTTTAACAGACTCTGTGTGCCACTCTGCTATCTCTAAATATGGAGTAAACCTGCTGCTACCGTTTTTAGACAGCCCATGTTTCTGGACAGCAGGGAGTCATACAGTGGCAGGAACCACAGAAACAGGACGGTGTTATGATTTAGGCATGCGGTCAGCACCATGCTAATCAAGCTTGACAGATAGTCATTTTGCATATATGGTTTCTGATACTGTTTTGTTATGCATTTAGCACCATGCTAATCAAGCTTCTATTGCATGCTAGCTACATTAGCCTTGCAGCTCCAGCATATGTTCAGACATGACTTGGCTGATGGACTGCAGTTGAGGTAAGGAGAGGTAAGGAGAAGAGGCGTACGTTTGATTTTTTTCACGGCTGAACAGTTGCTATAAGGTCGGTGGTGACAGTGGAGTGGAAAGGTCACTGTGTCCGTCAAACACATTTCCACACACACACACACACACACACGTACACACACTTGAGTGTAATGGCTCTTGCTCAGTCTGCTGCTGCAGACGTGACGCCACTCACACCCTCTTCACGAAGACGCCACCCTTATCTCTCGCTCTCTCTCTGACCTATTTCCAAGGGTAGGGTAGGGTAAAACCCCAGAGTCCTTCACAGCGCTCGGGCTGTATTCTACCAACCCCCCAAAAACACACTCACACACTCACACACACACACACACACACACAGCAAAAGGCAGCTCGAATGCTCTACAGCTGTCGAAGCTCCATTAGTGTGGATTATTGGGCTCTATTGGCGGCCCACCAGCAAGCTACTTCACACCAACCCATGTCATTCGACCCATGTCATTCTATGGCCTATTCATATTATTATTATTATTATTATTATTATTATTAGTAACAGGGTCTATATTACTGACTTTCTATTATTTTTCCTCAAAAGCTATAAATGAGGGGTCATTCAGTACAGGTTGGGAGATCATGCCTTAGATCTCCAGTGATGCCACAGCCATCTGTGCCTTCATGTGTCTCGGAGGAAGCCCCATGCTAGACCTTTTACAGTGTCTGCTGCACCACCTACTAACAGAATTAACCCTAGAAATCACAACCCCCACAATTTCTAAGCTCATTTAAAAGCCATCCGGGTGTAGCTGTGCCTGCAGCATAAGCCCCGCCCCTTCCCACCACTTTATTCTGATAGGCTGCACCTAGCTGCCTTGCTTTGCTAGTGGACAGTGGTTTCTATGGAAGATTGAGTCAATTGAGAGAGATGCAGTACTGAATGTGGGCGTGTCTATTGTGGCATGTGTGGTGGACCCCTACTCCCTCATTAGGGTTGTTGTATATGTGGAGGGACCGGTGACTGCAGAAAGCACGGACAGCCCAACGTCTCTCAAAAGTAAAACGACCGCAGGTCTAGCGCCTCTGCTGGCTGGTTGCAGTATGATGTGTAGCTCCACCCAGCCCCATATGTTTCAATTACAAAACTCTACAGATTTTCCTTCTCACTTCCCTCCACTGTCTGGTTCTTAGTAACAAGACACTCGCAATGCATTCTGGTCCGCATTCAGCTAATGTAGTGAGCTACGCTGTTCGCTAAACATTACCAGTGCATTGTGGGAGATTGTGGCGTCCCTCAAAATCACGCTGGAATGCCGCTTTGCGTTTCGGACACTCTCCCACACGAGTAGAATGGCCAACATACTCAACTGCGCCCTAAAACGTCTGTGTTACTACATCTAAGTGTGCCTATTGTGACATCACAATAGTGCATGGGCGTGCACTGTGACATCATACAGACTGCAAGTCAATTTTATTTGTATATTTTTGTTTGTTTGTTGTTGTTGTGATGTCATTAAAGCTGCAATGTTTTAACATCTCCACCCATTCCACCTAAGAATTTTAGCTCCGCCCATTCACACCGAAATAAAAAGGACTGTTTCAGTCTGGACCGTTTCCAGAACAGGTCATCGAATTAAAAGAAAGCTCATTTACATATGTCAGTCTTTAAGCCACATTATGTGAGAATTGACACTTCTTAGCTCCTGGGCTCCCCCTACAGGTGTGGAGTGTAATTCACTTTTACTCCACTGCTGTAAATACAAATCATGCACTGAGCGCCCCCTAATGTGCATTGCGTTTGGACAAGCTGGGAGTGCCAGAAGCATCATCTGAAGGTAGAGAAGCATGTGGGCTGAGGCGGTAGAGTAATACTACAGGATTGGGTAGCGCAGCGTTACTCAGTTCTCGAGCAGTTCCATAGTGCAGTAGCAGCGTTCCGGCCCTGTGGCTTTAAGGCTTAAATAGAGGTTGGAAAATGGTCGTGAACAGGCTGCAGTTTGGATGCTTTTGATACATGAACCCCCGAGGACAGGGACTAAAGAAATGGGGTTCAGCGCAGGGTCTCCAGTAGCAGTGTCATTTAGTCGCTGGCTGGGTTCATTACTGCCGGTTCTCAGCGGAGCAGCCGTGGCTCCTGCGCCCCTCAGTGGGCTCTTTGTCCTCTCTGAACAAGGAGCATCTGGTTACTGAGGATTCCAGGACGTCTACTGTGTCCCGAGAGTGTGTGATCTTTAGGGAAACTCAGTGCGTGTGAGAGTGTGTGTGTGTGTGTGTGAATGAGATAAAGAGAAGAGCTAGATTCAAGCTGTGTGTGTGTGTGTGTGTGTTTGGGCGTTGTTTAGGAGATGGATCTGAATGTGTGTGTGTTAGATAGAGAACATCCGCGTCTTGTCTTGTATGTGTGTGTGTGTGTGTGTGTGTTTGTGTGTGTGTGTGTTTTCTTCAGGGAATATGAGTGTCTGACTGCATTGTCTGTTCTGTGTGAGGAAAAGGCAGGGCAGGAAATACCCCCCACCCCAGAACCCCCCGTCCCCCTTACCGCCCCTAGAGACACATCCAATGATGCAAATGCACACACTCTCGGTCATAGACCCCCATAACGTAGCCAACAGCTAAAAAAGGAACCTTCACTGTAAATCACAACTCAGTGGAAACGCTGTAGCATAAAATCAGTGGTCAGTGAGAGTGTCTACCTGTAATTAACTCTATATAACATTAGAATAAACCCAAATAAACATAAAGTCAGTGGTCAGTGAGAGTGTCTACCTGTAATTAACTCTATATACCATTAGAATAAACCCAAATAAACATAAAGTCAGTGGTCAGTGAGAGTGTCTACCTGTAATTAACTTTATATAACATTAGAATAAACCCAAATAAACATAAAGTCAGTGGTCAGTGAGAGTGTCTACCTGTAATTAACTCTATATAACATTAGAATAAACCCAAATAAACATAAAGTCAGTGGTCAGTGAGAGTGTCTACCTGTAATTAACTCTATATAACATTAAAATAAACCCAAATAAACATAAAGTCAGCGGTCAGTGAGAGCGTCTACCTGTAATTAACTCTATATAACATTAGAATAAACCCAAATAAACATAAAGTCAGCGGTCAGTGAGAGTGTCTACCTGTAATTAACTCTATATAACATTAGAATAAACACAAATAAACATAAAGTCAGCGGTCAGTGAGAGTGTCTACCTGTAATTAACTCTATATAACATTAGAATAAACACAAATAAACATAAAGTCAGCGGTCAGTGAGAGTGTCTACCTGTAATTAACTCTATATAACATTAGAATAAACCCAAATAAACATAAAGTCAGCGGTCAGTGAGAGGGTCTACCTGTAATTAACTCTATATAACATTAAAATAAACCCAAATAAACATAAAGTCAGCGGTCAGTGAGAGTGTCTACCTGTAATTAACTCTATATAACATTAAAATAAACCCAAATAAACATAAAGTCAGTGGTCAGTGAGTGTCTACCTGTAATTAACTCTATATAACATTAAAATAAACCCAAATAAACATAAAGTCAGCGGTCAGTGAGAGTGTTTACCTGTAATTAACTCTATATAACATTAGAATAAACCCCAATAAACATAAAGTCAGTGGTCAGTGAGTGTCTACCTGTAATTAACTCTATATAACATTAAAATAAACACAAATAAACATAAAGTCAGTGCTCAGTGAGAGTGTCTACCTGTAATTAACTCTATATAACATTAAAATAAACACAAATAAACATAGAGTCAGTGGTCAGTGAGAGTGTCTACCTGTAATTAACTCTATATAACATTAAAATAAACACAAATTAACATGAAGTCAGTGGTCAGTGAGAGTGTCTACCTGTAGAACTATATAACATTAGCTTGAACCTATTGGCATCATGCTGTCTAACGCCAGGCGTGGGCTAGAGGGGTATAAAGCCCCCCAGCATTGAGCTGTGAAGGTGAAAGAGCTGTGATCTCTGGAATGATGGATGGTGCTCCAATGCTTTTGGGATGAGGTGATTAGGGACTGATTACATAAACTAGGTAACTGATGAGAACTGGAGATTCCTCCGGGGCCTTCCTTCGAGGGTCTTCCTAGGAAGCTGGCCTGCCCTGACATCATCTGGTTGTAGATCATGTCAGTAGGTACCGTTTAGCTACTGACATGAAATTCTCTCAGTGTAACGGCAGCTAACCTAACACCTTATTCTGATTAGTTCATGGAGTGGTGGTGACCTCACTAATGCTCATTATGGTTGAATGCAATCAAATTCTCACAGCAATGCTCCTCTGAAATCTAGTAGAAAGTCGTCCTCCCTGGACAGCAGAGACAGTTCCTCCAACAAAAGCAGGACCAGCTCTTTTTAATAGCCTTGATTTCAGAAGAAACAGTAATTGAGCGTGTATTGGTGTCCCAATACTTTTGTCCATATAGTGTAGCTAGACACCAGCCTTTCTCCTGATATCAGGGGTATTAGCAGGTTCTCTCTACTCTACTCTTATAGGGATATTTTTAAACTGGAAGCTGGAACATTGCTGTGAAGATTTGATTGCATTCAGTCACACTAGAGCAGCAGGTCCTAATGTTGGATGGTTAGTTCTGGGTGGAGCCCCACCATCATTCCAGAGAACACAGCTCTTCCACTGCTCCACGGCTCAACGGGTCATGTAAGGACACTATATGGACAAAAGTATTTGGACACCTGCTTATTCATTGCTTCTTCAGAAATCAATGATCCTGCTTTTGTTGGAGTAACTGTCTCTACTGTCCAGAGCAGAAGACTCTACTAGATTTTGAAAGAGGAGCATTGCTGTGAGGATTTGATTGCATTCAGTGTCAAGAGC
Source organism: Salminus brasiliensis (assembly GCF_030463535.1). Lineage (NCBI taxonomy): Eukaryota > Metazoa > Chordata > Actinopteri > Characiformes > Bryconidae > Salminus > Salminus brasiliensis. Next base: position 31,427,862 of record NC_132892.1, read on the forward strand.
GTTAGTGAGGTCAGGATGTTGGATGATGATCACCACCACCCCACCTCATCATCCCCAACTCCTCAACTCATCCCAAAAGTACTGGATGGAGCTCCACCACCATCCATCATTGCAGAGATCACAGTTCCTCCACTGCTCCACAGCTCCTCAATGCTGGGGGGCTTTATTTATACCCCTCTATAGCCCACCCTTGATATTGGGCATGGTGCTTATGTGCAGCTCGGCTCTATTGGTCAGTACTGTACCTGTGTCAGCAATGAGCTGAACTAGTAGCTGACTCACTAGAAGGGGTCATGTAAGGACTACTACTACATGGACAAAAGTATCCGGACACCTACGCATTCATTTTCTTCTTCCAAAATCAAGGGTATAAACGAGTTGATGCTGCTTTAGTTGGAGTAACTGTCTCTGCTGTCCAGGGAAGAAGACTTTCTACTAGATTTTGGAGGAGGAGCATTGCTGTGAGGATTTGATTGCATTCAGATCCAGAGAGTCCTGTTCTATTGGCAGTCCGTCTTTATGGGGATTGGACAAGCTGTGTGTGCGCGTGCATTTGAACATCTGTAGAAGCTGAATGCATTCATTAGAAGGGGTGTCCACAAACATTTGGACACACAGTGTAATTATAGTTTATATAGTATAGTCTCCACCCTCGTAAATAGCTGAAGGTCCAGGTGGGGCTTTGATGAGCTTAACAATGACTGTCTCCTGTCCTGTGATATCCTGTTTGTCTTTAAACCTGGAGGGTCAGAGTTTATTCAAATGACTCCTACGGTAAAGAAAACACGCATACACGCATGCACGTACACACACACACACACACACACACACACACACACACACACACACACACACACAGACTACCTGACTCTTGAGAGCAGTCAAGTGCAGATAGGGGAAAGAGAGAGAGAGAAATAAAGGGAGAGAGAGAGAGAGAGAGTGAGAGAGGAGGGAGAGAAAGTGGTACGTGCATACAGTAACGTAGCTACTGTAAACCAGCTCTACCAATCTGTCCACATCTCATCACACACACACACACACACACACACACACACACACACTGCATTATTCAGTAACAAAACCCTCTCTGTAGAGCCACAGGACAAAAAGCAGGTCCACAGGGAGGTGGGGAAGAGGAGGTGTGTGTGTGTGTGTGTGTGTGTGTGTGTGTGTAGAGAAACCAGCAGAAAAAAGGCTGAATCTTACAATCCACACTTATCCACAGATCACACATCACCAACGCTTTCAGCACAAACACACACACTAAACACTTACCTGTTAAGATAAACTCTCTTACGGATGAACCTACGATAAACGCAGAGATCATAAGACTCAGCAATGCTATTAAACAAACAACAATAACAAAGAAGTTCTGAATTATTTCCGAAACAAAATCTCTCATCATTACAGACAACGAAAAACTACAAAAATGTAAGATGTTTAAATATAAGCTTAAATATTTTCTTAACAAATGACAACAAAAAAAAAATCAACGGTAAGTTAAAGCTGTACGATAACATCAAACAAGTCCTAAATCATTTTATTAAGAAAGCTGTGAATATTAGAAGTTCCATCAACATCAAAAAGTAATGTAAATGTTATTATAACAAACCTAAATAAATCATGTTAAATTTGTAAGAATTTTGTAGGGAAATCATGATCATTAGAAGATTCAACAACAACAAAAAATAATAATATGTTTAAGTTTAAGCTTACATATTTTCCTAACAAATAAAATAACAACATTATAGAGTAAGTTGAAGCAAAAAAGTCCTAAATAATTGTATTAAGAAAGTTGCGAATATTAGAAGTTCCATCAAAAGTGAAAAGTAATGTGAACATTGTTATAACAAACAAAAAAAATCATGTTAGATTTGTACAATGACAAAAAACCTTAATTAATTAAATTCAATTATTAGTTTCAACAAAAAAATTAATATGTTTAAGTTTAATCTTAAATATTCTCTCAAGTTGTACTATAAAATTCAGAATTTCTAAATAATTTTCTTAAGAAACTTCTATGTATTAGAAGTTCTATCCATTTCCAACAAACCTGAAAAATTAAAGTTAAATGTGTATGATAAAAAATGTAATTTTCTTAAGAAAGTTATATTTATTAGAACTTTACAACAATGCAAAGTAATAAAACTATTTTCATAACAGACCAGAAAAAATTTTACATTTGTACAATAAAAACAAACAAGCTTAAAAAGTTCTTAATAATGAGAAAATTCAACAACAAACAACAGCGAAGTTCTCAAATATCCCCTCAATGAAGTAAAGTAATGAGAACATAAGGTAACATAAGGTACAATAACTACACAAATCAATATAAGAAGTTTTGAACAATTTCCTAACAAAGTCGTAATCGTTAGTTAGTTAGAATATTACAAAAAAGTTCTAAAAGTTGTAAGATAATAAAATAAAAAAGAGAGTTGTAATTGGTAGAAGTTCGATTTACAACAACACTTCTTACCAACTTCAGTTCTGAGTGATTTTCTTTAAGATATAATAAATCATTTAATAATAAAAACTACTAACGAAGTTCTGAATAGAGCCTTAAATAAATGATCTATTAAAATAAGCTTGTTAGGAATTTTTGTCATTTTGTTCGGGAAAGAAGAGGTAATTATTAGAGGTGATTTTAATAAGAATAATAAAATAAACAACAGAAAAGCAACACGTTCTGAAAGACTTCCTAAAGAAAGCTTGTAATTATAATGAGTTATGATTGTAAATCGGTCAGAATAGAGAGGGCAGTCCTGAGAATCTCAGAGTTAGGTTTTATTAGACGTCGGGGGGTTTTGGAGGCTCACTGTGTAAAAACCAGTGATTTGGAGGTAAGATGAAAAAAGTGATGATGATGGTGAGGAGAAGCAGCTGTGCTTTGAGAAGGACGCGTCTTCTCAACTCTACGAAGCTCTGAAGTTCAGTAAAATCACAGATTTAAGCTTTTTTTAATGAAATTTTATTCATTTAATTTCTCAAACGTCCATCTGCTGTGTGTGAAGCAGCTACAGACAGAGGGAGACGCTGTTGCTGGGAACACACTCTCGTGTGTGTGTGTGTGTGTGTGTGTGTGCATGTGCTTGAGGGTTTTTTATGTCCAAGAGAGGAAATCTGGATATTTGCTTGGCTTGACAGACACACACACACACACACACACACACACACACACACACACACACACACACACTTACACTCACAGAGTCAGAGATAAAGGGGTCAAGATGAAAGGTCAAGTCAGTCACGATAGAGTGAGAGAGTGTGTGCTGGTGGATGCACTCTCTGTTAGAGGCAGGTACAGCTCCGGCTTGCAGGTTGGAGTTGCCAACAGGTGAACTGTTGCCATGGAGACGAGAAAAACAGGTCACTATCGGGCAAAAAAAAAAAAAGGCCCTGAAAATGCTTCATACGTCCAGTCCAAAACACACTGGACATCTGGACTCCTTCGGTCGTTCCTGCTTATATCATCAACACACAGGTTCAGGTCAGCTTCATTAACATCGTTTAGATGGTCCGAGTGCCGCCACTTTATTAGGAACACCAATCTACTCATACTGAGCAGGGCATGGCTTCAGCGAGATGATGGAGGCATCCCGTAGAGCTTTGTGGACATGCTGACCTGCAGATCCTTTAGGGGATCCTTTAGCCTCAAGTGTTCTACCGGATTCAGACCCAGCACTGAAGAAGTAGCCATTAGAAGATGGGCCAATAGTGGACAGTGCATCAGCAACCATACTCCAATAGGCTGGGGCACAAAAGCCTTGCTTAATTGGTGTCATCAGGCCCGAAACGTGCCAGGAGAACATTCCCACACCATTCCACCCCTTCCAGCAGCCTGGAAGCTGCTGGCTTCAAATTCTGCATGGTGCCAACAGGTTCAGAGAGTCCTATTCTATTGGCAGTACTTCTTCTCTACAGGGGCTAGACAAGCTGTGTGTGTGTGCAATGGGTGCAACTTAAAGTAGCCGAATGCGTTCATTAGAAGGGGTGTCCACAAACATTTGGACACATAGTGTAATGTAATATAATCAATATTATAGGTCCAAAACATGCCAGGAGAACATTCCCCACATCACTCCACCCCTTCCATCAGCCTGGACGACTGGAAGGTAGGTTGGGTCCACAGAACTGACCAGTGTTGGTGAGCCTGTGCTGAGCCACTGCAGCCTCAGCTTTCTGGTCTTGGCTGAAAGATGAGGAAGCTGACGTGGTCTTCTGCTGTTGTAACTCATCCTCCTCAAGGTTGGAGGAGGTGGTGTGCATTCTGAGCTGCTTGTCTGCTCACCACATCTGCACAGAGAGGGTATCTGAGTTACTGTAGCTTTTCTGCTGCTCTCAAAATAACGGACATCCCTTTTCCCCCATTCTGGTGGGTGATGCCTGAGGCTGCTGGCTCGTATCTGCATGACTTCATGCCTTGCTCTGCTGCCACATGATTGGCTGATTAGATAACTGATAATGATGTTGGGTCAGTTCTCGTAGTCAGCGTACTACACAAGTCACAGGGTCCCTCTCATGCAAAACTGAATTTCCCTCGCCTTATTTATTAAAATAAATAAAAAAGCCCCGCCCACTCACACTGCAGTTCTCAGAAGTGTTTAAGATTGGTTGATTGTTTCTTTTGAAGATCTGTGAGCAGGTCAGAGCTGTCGTGGTGGCAGGAGAGGAGAGACCTACACAGCATTAGCCAGGTGGTTTTAATGTTATGGCTTATCTGTGTATATGTTAATATATCAAATACAGACACACAATATGGACAAAAGTATTGGGACACCAATGTTGCCAGTGTTGTTAAAAAGAGCTGATCCTGCTTTTGTTGGAGTAACTGTCTCTACTGTCCAGGGAGGAAGAAGACTTTCTGCTAGATTTTGAGAGGAGCATTGCTGTGAGGATTTGATTGATTGCATTCAGCGACAAGAGCTTCAGTGAGGTCAGGATAGTGGATGATGATGATGATGATGATGATCCCCCTCACCCCACCTCATCATCCTCAACTCATCCCAAACGTACTGGATGGAGCTCCACCATCCATCATTCCAGAGAACACAGTTAGTCTTCCATTGCTCCACAGCTTCTCAATGCTGGGGGGCTTTATTTATACCCCTCTACTAGCCCACGCCTGGCATTAGCCTGCTCCAGAGAGTCCTATTCTATTGGCAGTACTTCTATTGGTGCCAAGTAGCTAAATGCATTCATTAGAAGGGGTGTCCATAAATATTTGGACATACAGTGTAATGTAATCAGCTACGTGCTGAATGATGTACGGTAATTACATTGAAATTATACAGCAAAGCAACATTAGTAATAATAATAATAATAATAATAATAATAACTGTAGATTGGAAATGGTTGAAGAAAGCTACAGATTCGGAAAAGGGGAAAAAGGCCCGAGTGCAGCCCGTCATCATGCGCTCATTTCCTCTGCAGGTCCACGGTGATCCAGGTGAACTCCCACAGTTCCACACTGGAGGGAAGTTCATTCATTTACTCTGGAACTCAATGAATCACTGCATGAATGAGGTTCAGGACTGGGCAGCCATAAATAACACCACATCAAGTGACCTTTTA
>NC_132892.1:31443435-31468435 GCF_030463535.1 Salminus brasiliensis
TAAGAATGTTTTTTTGGTTCATAATTTTTTTCTTTCTTTTTCTTTTCATCCAATCATTTAACTCGGATTTACCAAATAAATCCGATTACAAAAAGGGGTGTGTGTGTGTGAACACTCCAATCATGACTTGACCTAATTTCAAAGGCAAGAAACACACATTTCCGTAGCATTGAATTTTCTGGTTTATTAAATTGTATAGCGGGAAGGATCAAATTTGAGATCAGATAAGTTCATAACACAGCAAATTAGCTAAAAGTAAAACAGGAGGGAAAAAAAAAGAAGAAAATTCTGCACACAACATGGTAACAAGAGAAACAGCTGGCTTGCAATGTAACCAAATGTACAAATACGCCTGGAAGGAAGTGGTGTTGTTTCTGAAGAAAACAGCGCTTGCGTTCACAGTAAACTGCTGCTGGAGGTTTCGTGTTCGTAGCACGAATTCGCCAACTCACGCTTTTCCTCTTTCACACCAAACCAAACCGGGTGTGCACTATGAAACCGGAGCCAAATAGTCAACAAGCAAACAAAGGGAAATTTCACCCACTTAACTTAAACTTCTAAATCAACATTCCTCAAAGGTGTGAGAGGCTTGATGTTTTCATTACTTTAACTACTGGGAAAATGAGCACATGGGTTTAAGGTCTGCATAATTAAATAGTTCACATGTAAACAAAGTTGTTCAGAGTTTGGTTTGATGTGAAACCAATAAATTCGTTCTAGAGAAAGAAAGTTCGTTCACAGTGGCGGTGAAGAAACCAGACGCCTGAAGAATTGAACTGCCAACCTCTAGAAGCTCCCCTACAGAAATTGTTACATTAAATGCTTTGATGAGGACTTCGTTTACAGAGCTTTCAACTTTAAAAAGTTATTTAACCATCACTACCATTACGTACGAAACACATGGTGGTGGTAGTTTCCGTACTTGTGTTGTAGTTATGGACGCCTGCTTCCCATCACCACCACCCTCACTGCGTTTCCTTACAACAACCCATTTCTCATCAAACCGCTCTGAGCAACTGTTTACAGCCTTTAATCTAAATACGCAGGAATTTAACGTCACCCAGGAGAGTAAACCTGTAACTGGGAAGAGGGGACCTGGTGTTAAACTGTTCATTTTAAGGAGGCACTCAAGAGCTGAAGTAAACAAAGGTCACCCCGGTCACCTAAAAGAAGCTACATTCAGTTAAATTCCTTAAAAAAACAAAGCAAAAATAAAAAGAATGAAACGGTTCGCTTTGCCAACAAGTGAATCCAGCCTCATAGTAGCTGCATAAACATCATAAGCATCAACAGTGATGATCAATAGTCAATGTTCAATAACAATAATAACAAAAATGAGGAAAAATAAAATACACCACTTGTGTTTTTTTGTTTGTTTGTTTGTTTGTTTTTTAAAGAAAATACACAGCTTCAGTGGTAGCTCGGCCTCTCCGTGGGGTTTCTTCCTCTAGTAACTCACTGATACATCAAGTGAAACGGGGGTGGGGTCGGGGGTGGAGGGCGTCTCAGAGTCCTCTGGTGGTCTTCTTCCGTTTCTGAATGCACAACCTTATCGGAAACCTTCGCTGTACTGAGGCACCCACCATTTCACCAAATGTTCCTTTCTTGATCACTCTCACTAAACACACACACACACACACACACACACACACACACACACACACACATACATACATACATACATACATACACATACATACACACCAGTACACACACCAACTTTTGCAACACGCTCCTGCTGATTCATGACTCACTGGATGGGCGACAAGCTTAAAGACGGGGCGAATTCCGAAAAACCAAATTTTCGTAATTTTCCCCTCTTCTTAGATCAGACGTTAATTCAGTTAATTCTGCACTTGAGCTACAAGGCTAACGTAGGATCAAAATCCTCAAGTCATTGACCACTGACATCCATTACTTGTCAGCTCCGACACTAAACACGGCTGGGTGGATTGACTACATTCGGAATTGCCCTTATAATCAAGGCCATAATACCTTGTATCTCCAAAATTAGAACTTTACAGAAGAACAGTGAGAGAAATCTTCAATTTGAATGCATGTTTAATTCATTAGATTTCATTCCAAATTGGTTTGAGCCATTTCTACTGGCTCAGAATGGTTCAGATTTGGAACGATGTTTCCTTTAAATGCCTGAATCGATCAGATTACATGAAAGAAAAAAAGTAAATATAAAAAAAGTAAATATTGCACCAGCAGAGGGCTAATTAGTAGATCTACCTGCAAATTAGGTCTAATCCTGGGTTTTCAATGGTGGCGGATCACCGCCGGCACTGCGGTTTAGTCCAATACTCAACAGACCTGATCTGTTCGGCTAGGTCGTCTTGATATCTGCCAGCTGAAGGTGGCATTTCTCCAGGGCCACGTTTGTTCTTAGCCTAGATTTTACAGAACGTTTCACAGCGAATCACCATCAGCTTTGCAAACTGCTGCTGGAGGTTGTGTGTATGTAGCATGAATTCATAAACTCAAGTTCATGAGGGCCGAACAGTCAACAAGCAAACAAAGGGGAATTTTTAAATCCATTTCATCCAATTTACTCTAATAAAGGCTGCAGTTAGGTGAGGTTTGAGAACCTAGCTGAGCGCGTGGGACGCGTGGCATTAGACTCTGGTCGAGCATCAGACATTAGAAAAATCAGACCTGCCAGTCTGAACTCTTTAGGCTTCAGATCAGACCCAACACAACCGAGTTTAATTCACCTGATCAGATTTCTCTGTCTCTACGGCAGTTTCCCAGACCTCTGGCATCACACACACAAGTCTGACACTAACTGAGCTCTGCCCACAGCTCTGATCTTTCATAGCAACCGCTAGTAGGTTGGACAAGCCTTAGAGATCACCGATCAAGATGCCGTTTAACCGACGACGAGCTGTCGCACCACCCTGCTTCTATTTTTACTGCGTTATTAATTTCCAGTAGTTTTTATTCTGTATTTGAGTGAAAAGCTTGTGTTCGGTTTGACTAAGCATGGCTAATTTCAGTCGTGTGATAGAGGCAATATTAGCATGGTGGCAAACCTGCTGTGCCCTGTGTATTTTACACTTCACTGATTAAGGTTTTGTAAAGCTTGGCTAACCTAGAACTAGTTGCTATGCAAAAGAAAAAAAAAAAAAGAAAAAAAAAAGTGGGCGGAGCCTGGGGAAGGCAATCCTGCACCATTAACTGGCAGTTGATGCTCTTTTTTTTTGCCGTTGCTGCCCACCCAGTGACCGACAGATCGGCTAAACGCACAGTAATGAACACAGACAGGAAGCAGTGTAAAAGTATAGTGACTGCACTCTCTCTCTCTCTCTCTCTCTTTCACTCTTTCTCTCTCTCGCCCATTCGGTCTATTCTAGATCTCTCCGGACTCCCTCTCCTCAGAGCTGGAGCGGTTCTCTCTCTCCAGCGAGACGGATCTCTCTCGTCCTTTCAGTCTGCCCGTCTCCGGAGATGATGGGGGAGACCTCCCTCTCTCGCCCACCTCTCTCTCCACGTCTCTCCGCCCGTCATCCCTCCACCTGTCCTCTCCCGGACACTCCCTCAATCGCTCCTGCGAGGCTGAACGCTCCCGTTCTCTGGTGTGTGAGGACCTGAGTGAGTGAGAGAGAGAGAGAGAGAGAGAGAGAGAGGGGAATATTATTATTTTTTCTTGAAAACTATATAGAGTGTCTGTTTTCTTACATACAGACTGATATAATTATGAAATAATATAAATAAGCGTCTAAATAAGTTGATAAGTCCTTAATTTGTTTGCTGCTGCTGATCTGATCACCTTTTCTTCTTCCTCCTGTGCGAGTGAGAGCGCGAGCGGTGGCGGTCTTTGTGTCTGTGTTTCCTCTCTCGATCTCTGTCCCGAGAGCGAGAGGAGCGGTGTCGCCGAGAGCGATGAGAGGAGCTCCCGCCGTCCCTGAGAGAGGAGTGAGAAACCAGAACGCTGATTAAACAGAAGCACCAGAGCGAGCTACAGGATAAACATGAAGACTACGGCAGCGGTGCGTCACCGTGAACTCCACGTTAGCACTGTTAGCATTAGAGCCCCTCGGTGGTCAAAGAAGCGCTTCACTGCCGTCACTCACCTGTATCTGTCTCCACTTCGAGATCTCGACCTGCGAGAGCGGAAAACAGAGACGCAATGAAACCACTGGAACTTTTTACTGAAGACAACACAGACAGGCTCTGCTCAAATTCATTCCTTATTCACTATGTAGTGCACCACTTCTAAGCTAGATCAAACTATTCACTATGTAGTGCACCACTTCTAGGTTACGTCAAACTATTCTCTATGTAGTGCAGCACTTCTAAGCTAGGTCAAACTATTCACTATGTAGTGCACCACTTCTAAGCTAGGTCAAACTATTCACTATGTAGTGCACCACTTCTAAGCTAGGTCAAACTATTCACTATGTAGTGCACCACTTCTAAGCTAGGTCAAACTATTCACTATGTAGTGCAGCACTTCTAAGCTAGGTCAAACTATTCACTATGTAGTGCACCACTTCTAAGCTAGGTCAAACTATTCACTATGTAGTGCACCACTTCTAGGCTACGTCAAACTATTCACTATGTAGTGCACCACTTCTAGGCTACGTCAAACTATTCACTATGTAGTGCACCACTTCTAAGCTAGGTCAAACTATTCACTATGTAGTGCACCACTTCTAGGCTACGTCAAACTATTCACTATGTAGTGCACCACTTCTAGGCTACGTCAAACTATTCACTATGTAGTGCACCACTTCTAGGCTACGTCAAACTATTCACTATGTAGTGCACCACTTCTAGGCTACGTCAAACTATTCACTATGTAGTGCACCACTTCTAGGTTACGTCAAACTACTCCCTATGTAGTGCAGCACTTCTAGGCTAGGTCAAACTATTCCCTATTCACTATGTAGTGCACCACTTCTAGGCTACGTCAAACTATTCCCTATTCACTATGTAGTGCACCACTTCTAAGCTAGGTCAAACTATTCCCTGTATAGTGCACCATTTCTGGGCTATGCCTAAACTACTCCCTATTCACTATGTAGTGCACCATTTCTAGGCTACGTCTAAAACTACTCCCTATTCACTATGTAGTGCACCACTTCTAAGCTAGGTCAAACTATTCCCTATATAGTGCACCATTTCTGTGCTATGCCTAAAACTATTCCCTATTCACTATGTAGTGCACCACTTCTAGGCTACGTCTAAAATTATTCCCTATTCCCTACGTAGTGCACCATTTCTGGGATACATCTGTAACTATTCTCTATTCACTATATAGTGCCCTATTTCTTGGCAAGATCGAAACATATTCCCCATGTAGTGCACTATTCAGGCTATGTTCAAATTAATTCCCTATTTACTACATACTGCCCCACCTCCCTACAGTGTTCGAATCTACTCCCTATTCCCTACGTAGTGCACTACTTCAGTAGGGTTTGAATATTAACCATATTCACAACTTGACATAGTCCAGTGTGCCATGAATGGGACATCATTTGAGACCCAGGGGACAGTAACTCACCTTCTGCGGTCTCGCTCCCTTTCTCTTTCCCTTTCCCTCTCTCGCTCCCTCTCTCTTTCTCTCTCTCGCTCACGTTCCCGCTCTCTCTCCATCTCCCACTCCCTCTCCCTTTCAGCCCGCTCCTCCCGGTCCCTCTCTTCTCTCCGTCTCATCCGCATCCGCTCCTGCTTCTCCGCTACAGCTTTCTGTGAGAGATAGAGAATATATATTATATACACAAGGAAAAAAATATAATTAATAATAATAACAATAATAATATTAATAATAATATTTAGTGGATATTATACTTTGTGGCCTCAATGTACCTTGTGACCATGTCATAAAAAAAGGTCTAGCATAATCACTGTAGAAGCTCCGAAAGTGTTTAATGATTAATAAATAATAATAATAATAATAATAATAATAATAATAATAATGACACTAACGAGGTAAACAGGTGCCTAATTAAAAGCTGTTTGTGAAGTTTGTTTTCAGTCCTCACCCTCAGCTTCTCGAGCTTCTCTCGGATCTCGATGAAGCCCAGATGCAGTTTCCCGCCAAAGTGGTCGGCGAGACGGCGGTCGTTGTCATGGAGACCGAGGTAGGCGGAGCAGACCTCACACACCCTCAGCTTCTGCTGCTGAAAACTGGAAGCTGGCATGGAGTTCCGGTATACGTCCTGAAGACAGACAGACAGACAGACAGACACTTGCTAATGCCATACAAACATTCATATATTATCTCAGCCATTCTGTGCCACCTGCTGGTCAAACTGGAGCGTACGCCTGGCATAATCCCGAGTCACTCAACAGCTTCAATTTTAAAAGAACCAACAATCAAATCTAAAATAAGAAAAAGAAATATGAGGCGCATAATCTTAATCTTAAAATAAATAAATAAATAAAAAATAAATAAAATCAGGCAATTCAATCCACAATGATCAATATGATTATTCTATAATTCTAGAATAAAGGACGTCAGGGGCTTAGATGACCAAGGACAGACTGTAGACTGTAGAGTGATATACATTTAGAAAATAATATATTCATTATATATATGTTTATTATTATATATTCATCATTTACCTTCATACCTTCACCCTTATTGCTGATTGATTGTCAATAATAGTGTCATTTGTCCTTGCTGTGTGTGTGTGTGTGTTTCCTGAACTTTAACACTTAGTACTAAACTGAAAATGCCCCCCAGACTGACCTCAGCCTCTTTTTTGAGGGTTCGTGTCTTCTCCACTTTCTCCAGGACCTGCTGAGCCTCCTCCACGTTCCCTTCTCCACCCAGCTGCTCCGCTCGAGCCAGCAGCTTTCCGATCTCCTCGTTCAGCTCGTGAACCCTCTCCGCCTGGAACAGAACACACACACACACACACACACACACACACACACACACACACACACACACACACACACACACAGTTACTGTACAAGCTCTGGTGTAAACGTTAGCACAACCAATCAGTGTATCATACCGGAGGTCTAATCCCAACTCTGACCCGGAGCTCGGCCCCAACCGCAACAGTGCGGAAAGTCCTAAAGCGAACCGTAACCACAACAGTCACGGGTGTGAACCTGCATCAGTGTATCGTGAGGTGGAAGAAGTTCATTGTCATTAATTGCAGCGATGTTTTATTGTCTATTTTTCCACAATTTCAAATCGAACTGTTGAGATCCTAGGATTGCATATGTACACAACAGAGCTGAAAGAGCCTGTTTATAGTATTATACACTTTCTGAGGGGATTGAGGACATCGCCACTGCTCCTAGAACACTGACCAGCTTCATAAATGACTACAGAGAGGGCAGAACTAGCCCTGTTGAACAGGTGCTTCAGTGGCTTTGCGAAATGCTGAATAGAAACCATTGATTTTCATTTTATTAAACAATTTTTTTTATCATATTCTATGCAAACTCCGACATATGCGGCAAAACACAAACACACACACACACACACACACACACACACACACACACACGTGTATTCAAACACACATGGACACTGACGAACACTCATTCTGAACTTCCTGTCAGCTGTGCCAAAATGCCTCTATACACCAGGTGTACGAAACCTCTGTTAAAACGTTGCCTAACTGATATCCTCTCGGCCCGAAGACAGAGTCTCGGGGGAAGCTCCACACACACACAAAGGAATCCCCAGTGTGTGTGTGTGTGTGTGTGCTCCAAGATAAGACTTATCTTCATCAGCTATCAGTCCTGCTATTGTCTGTGTGTGTGTGTGTGTGTGTGGTTCTGCCGGGCTAAGGGTGAACAGCGCAGAAATATAAACATCATAATCCTTTATGTCATCTTTTAATTTCTACAGCAAAAGGAATCGTCTAGAGATGGAAGAGTCGACTGGCTATGTATATATACAGCATTGGGTCAATTTTCAGACCAAATATTCGAACAGCTGCTTATTTTGCTAATCCTGAGAGCTGGTCACGCAGATCATGCGATAGGCATCTTCTGAGAGGCTGCAGTTCCTCGTTTAACCACTGAATGGCACTACAGACCTTACTCACGGCTGCAGATCCACAGTGTGCTACTAACTGGATAGCTCTCGAGAGCTCCTCACTCAGCTCAGTACAGAGAGTATCAGTGAGCAGCAACACTTAGAGCTCCACAGCGCAGTTCTGGATGGGAATTCACGGACTCTCTCTGGGAGATCGATGTGACTGAAGCCCTGTATCATGATGCATTACCAAAGTTTGATTGGAAAGATTAAAGCTCGATTGATATCCCAGATTGGTCAATCTCGGTGAAAGTGACCAGTGATCGTTACCTAGCCCAAAAACACTGATCTGCCCATCTCTAGTTTTGCCATTGGAAAGTTCAAATCCATTGGAATGACACTTAATAGGTGGTTACCTTGGCAGCGACTTCTGCACTGATCTCCTCCTGTGTCTCGGCCAATCGTTTCTTGGCCAGCTCGGTCCTTCGGTCGCAGTCCGCGATGAACGACTGCAAGTGCTCAGCAGCCTGGACAAACACAAACCACCATTATCACCTGCACCTTCGCCACAGCAGCAACAATCAATACACGATCAGATAGTCTCTGATCATCTGTGGTACAGAACCCCACTACTGAACTGAGGTTCTGAGGTCTGAGGTTCATTAGATACAACACCTCCTAGAATAAAGGAGCCCCCCCAACCCCACCCCATCTCATCTCATCTCCCAGCATACATGAGCTCCATCATACTCACGTCCAGTTCGAAGAAGTATTCCTGATGTTTGGAGGCGATCTCATAGTCTGCCCTCAGAGCGAGATCATGAACCTTCACGCACTCCCCCAGGTCCATACGCTGCAAAGTGTACACACACATGTTCAGAAGTGAACGTTTATATATTTAAAGAGAAAAAAAATATAAAAGAAATCGTACCGAGAGAGATACAGTCATGAGGAAAAGTAAGGCCACCCTAAGCCCTGATAGCTGGAGTTTCCCTCCTCGCTGAAGGGAACGTCTCCTAAAATGATCAACCAGTCCCGTCTAGACATCAACTGGGAGAAAGTCTTTCCTACTCCTCCACGCAGAAATCTTTCAGCTGCGCAACATTTCAGCTCAGTTTCAGTCTCATGTTCCTCAGGCAGCTCCCTCTGATACAATAAATAGTTCCTAGTGGATTCCATGTTGGAGAGCTCATCAAACCCTACTGCAGAAATGCAGCCCCAGACTGACATCTCCACCTCCACAGCTCATATGGGTTATTGTGCTCTGGGTTATGCCAAACAGGTCCTCTGTTACTGCGTCCAAATATTCTGACTTTGGATTCATCTGCCCAAAGATCATCGTTCCAGATGTCCAGGTCGTGGTCTTCTCTGGAAAAACATTTAGTCTTGCTCTGATGTTTTTTTTCTTTGTTTTTTTGACGGCAAGGGTCTCCTCCTTGCTCTCCAAGAGAGAGCTTCCTGTAGGTTCCCATGATGACATTTTAAGACTGTTTTGGGAATTATTCATGCATTTTGTGGTTCTGCTCTTGAGCTGAACTTGCTAGGGGACGGTCTGATCTGGCCTTGTTGGTCAGCTGCCGTCTGATTTCTGTGGAACTGTTCAGAGATCTTCTTAAACCCTCCTCCCCAGACTCCTCTGCATCTCCAACCTTTTTTCTGAAGGTCTCAGAGAGCTCTCTGGATCTGACCATGCTGGTGATCTTCTTCACCCCCACTTCAACTTCAGTCAAGATCAGACCAGACTAAACGTCTGAGGTTTAGATCAGACAGACTCCTCCAGAATAATCCTCCCTAACCATGTTCTGATGTCCTGCACCTGATCCTAATTCTACACATTTGAAGAAGTAATAACTGTGTGAACTTTATCCTCACAGTAAAAATTAAATTTCTATTAATTCCATTTTAATAAATGATGATTAAATAATTTCTTCAGGTGTGTGAGTTAAGTTAGATGACCTCCATCTCTCAGTGCTGATCACATGGAGATCAGACCTTCAGATGTTTTAAGACGTTCAAAAAGACAAAGGTTAAAGGTTTTCATGGGGTGTCCGAACTTTTTTCACATGACTGTAGTGAGATAGAGATTGATGGACAGACAGACAGACAGACAGAGAGAGCAGTGCTCTGGATGGAGATGCTCTACACTCACTGTGCCTGACAGGATATCATGAGGGCAGGACTCCAGTAGATGACTTTTGCACACTCTCTCATCTGTGAATTTGATCCGCTGCCGCATGGTGTCTCCTGTAACACACACACACACACACACACACACACACACACACAGAGAGTGATAATACATGATCATGTGTTGCTATAAGACACACTGTGTCACACGGTGCTACTTCTGATCAGATGACCCGAGCAGGTAAAAACAGCTGGGGGTTTATGAGACGGCCCACATTTTGTACTGTTCTAGTTCAGTTCTGATCTGCTTGCTTTAATAGATCTGTAAGAACTTCTGAATGTTCAAAGGAGCGCGAAGGTCCGGAAGCTAGAAGGAAGCTGATTAGCTGAGGAGAAGACAGACGATTCTAAAGACTCCCTTCTTGCCACGTCATCTACCATGGCGTTGAGGTCTGGGTTTAAAAGAGCAACCGGTGGGACGTGGTGGAGATGGTGGTGGAAGGGTATTCTTAAACTTAGAGCCCTAAGATATCGCATCATGTCGTACTGAGCCCACATGGTGACAGTGGCTTTATTAAATATCGTGAGGATATTTTCAGCGTGCATTATTAAACCCTGCCTCTGTAAAAGTGAGGTACGCTACACTTCTTCTGAGCAACGGCAAAGCTGAATCTCGAACATAATATCGTATCGATACAGGTGTATTCCTCCACCCCAGACTCCGCAGATCTGCAGAACATGGGCTCATCCCGGGTCACGACCAAGATAAGCCGATCAATCAATTGATCGATCTTATTCAATCAATTTGAAAGTCTAATATCGAATCGAGCGTGAAAACCGGTGTATCGTCACAGCCCTGCACAGCTGCCCTCCCTGGCCCTGTTGCTGTTACAACAGGTAGCTGGCTGGCTGGGCTGGATGCTGAGCTACACCAGACAGCCCCCCATCCAGCATGGTGAGGCATGATAGCTATGATGTGCTGTGCTAAGATAAGCTAAGATAAGCTAAGCTAGGCTAAGCTAGGCTAAGCTAAAGTAGCTAGCATTTCCTACTTCCACTAATTTCCTCATTACAGCGAAACCAGCCCCGGTTCTGACCCAGAAAACACACTCACCGTCCCGGCCGGTGCCCATCAGCTGGTCCAGCATGGCTCTCATCTGCGCCTGGGCCGACATCCTCACCTTTATCCCGGGTTACTTGTATTGTTTATATCCTTGACACTCCAGACACATGCACTCTGAGTGTGAGTGTGTGTGTGTGTGTGTGTGTGTGTGTCAGTAGGCCTCTGCCCTGTGTTGTGTGTGTGTGTGAGTAACTTTCCTAACAGCTAGGCTAGGCTAGGCTAGGCTAGGCTAAGCTAAGCTAAATGGAAAAGCCCAGTCAGAATCTGAGCCGTATTTCTTCAACAAACAGCGCAGCAACCTTCAACTTCAACCATCCAGCAGCTCTGCCTCTCCTCTGACCCCCTCTGACCCCCTCTCTCCCCCGCTCTCCCTCTCCCTGTCCCCCTCTCTCCTTGTTAGCACGTCGAGCTAGGCTATGCTAAGCTAAGCTAAAGCTAACGGGAAATCCAATGGCGGGTCCCCCCTTCCCTCCTCTCCTCTCCTCTCCTCTCCTACACTCCTTCCTACACTGTCCCGCTCCTAATTGCCGTCGAGGTGATGAGGAACCGCGCACCAGGCCGAGCCCCAGGTCACCGCTCCATGTTTTGGGGGGATGTTTGGGGGGGTTTCTGAGCCGCGCTGTTTATTTTCAGCGTTTTCTGATCAGCGCAGTTTTCCGCGCTGAGCTCCGGCAGGAAGCGCGGCCGGACGGAGAGGCGCCTGATTGGTGGAGCGCGCGGTGACGTCACCGCGACGGGGGGGGGGGGGGGGGGGGGGGGGGGGGGGGGGGGGGGGGGGGGGGGGGGGGGGGGGTGCTTTCCCCCAGTCAGTTCAACGGTAACAAGGTGCAGGAGCTGGGGGTGGGAGGGGGAGGGGGAGGGGGAGGGGAGGAGGGGATAAGGGGGTAGGGAGTAGGGGGTAAGTGGATATGGGGGTAAGGGAATAGGGGATAAGGGGGTAAGGGGTGTAAGGGGGAAAGGGGTGTAAGGGGGGTAGGGGGAAAGGGGGGTAGGGGGGTAAGGGGTGTAAGGCGGTAAGGGGTGTAAGGGGGTAGGGGTGTAAGGGGTGTAAGGGGGTAAGGGGTGTAAGGGGGTAGGGGTGTAAGGGGGGTATGGGGGTAGGGGTGTAAGGGGTGTAAGGGGTAGGGGTGTAAGGGGGTAAGGGGTGTAAGGGGGTATGGGGGTAGGGGTGTAAGGGGGGTATGGGGGTAGGGGTGTAAGGGGGTAAGGGGTGTAAGGGGGTAGGGGTGTAAGGGGGGTATGGGGGTAGGGGTGTATGGGGGTAGGGGTGTAAGGGGTGTAAGGGGGGTAAGGGGTGTAAGGGGGTAGGGGTGTAAGGGGGGTATGGGGGTAGGGGTGTAAGGGGTGTAAGGGGTAGGGGTGTAAGGGGGTAAGGGGTGTAAGGGGGTATGGGGGTAGGGGTGTAAGGGGTGTAAGGGGGTATGGGGGTAGGGGTGTAAGGGGGTAGGGGGGTAGGGGGGTAAGGGGGTAGGGTGTAAGGGGGTAGGGGGAAAGGGGGGTAGGGGATAGGGGGTAGGGGGATAGGGGGGTAAAGGGGCTAGACTCCTGAGCTGGACTGCTTCACTGAGAGGTCTCACACGTATTTGTCTTTGAAGGGAATTTGAAGGGAATTAGTTAATTCATTAAATTTCTGAGTGTTTTGGGGTGTATCATTTTATTCAGAGCAGTTAAAACAAATCTCCTCCTTATCCTCCTCCTCCTCACTTTTTTAAAATTCTGAGGTCTTACTTCGCACTCCAGCTCAGTAGGTGGCGATATTGCACCTGTAGTTGGTCTGCCAACCACTAGTATCCTAAAACAAGAAGAAGAGGACCTGGGGCTGAGTTCACAAACGTGTCTAAAGAAAGTCTTCTTAAATATTCTTACTTTTTTTTCTTAAGTTCACGATTTAAAAAAATTAAATTAATTTAATTATTAATTATATAATTTTTTCCCTTTTTTTTTTCTAATTTCTGTCTAGTGTCCCATGTTTTAACCCATTACTAAAGGTATGAGAACTACTGACATTCATCCATCACTCAGGTAGAAGTGAGTGGAGATACTAGGTTTTAAAAGACTTCTATAGAAGCTGAAGTATCATCTGAAGCTTTTTACTCCAGTAACAGTGTAAAAGTACTGGTTTCAGAACGACTTCAAGTAGAAAAGTAAAAGTAATGGAAGGAAAACAAAGACCGAAAGCTTAGGCCGCGCCACAGGGGTCTATAGTGCACTACCCCCCCCCCCTCCCCAAAAACCCATTTCTCTAAAAGCCATAATAAGGAGAATGATCTATTAAAATGTTGATGTTAAAAATGTTGGGCTGCACTAGGCTCCTGTTTCAGCTGCAGATCTGCCCATTGAAGATGAAGCATTTCAGTAATATCAGCTCTATTAAAGGAGCGTCTCTGTGCTCTACTGAGCATTAACATGAGCTTCATGGAGGAAAATATGAGGGGTCGTTGTCTAGAAGTTCTGTAAAGCTGCAGAAAGTCAAACTTCAGAGGCGTGTGATCAATAAGCTTTATTGGAGTGTAAATGTGGGGCTCAGTCGGGACGTTTCACTGCAGCTCTCTTGAGTCTCTGCCACGGACACAGTCTTCATACTAGACTACAGACGTCTGCTGTGAGCTCGCTGGAGAGGGACGGGACGGGTGCAGGTGTGATGATCTCTTATAAACCAATAGGGAGTCAGAATGGTGTGTGTTTATACTTCTCATCCAATCAGGATCAGACTCACACTTTCCGGATGGAGAGATTTATCTGGAGAGGGTTTTTATTGATGACGAGCCGGAATGAGAACAAAGGGAAATAAAATAGGAGTAACGAGGCTGTTTTTAAAGTGTAAGGAGGAGAAAGTTCAGATAATTGGGTGAAAATGTAAGAAGTAGAAGTAAAAAGTCTGAAAAATAAAGAATTACTCCAGTAAAGTTTAGAGAACCAACATTTCTACTTCATTACTTGACCCTCTGTCCATTACTGCGCCGGACACTGTACAACCCTGTGCTGGTATAATGACAGTAAAGCTGAGCTGAATTGACCTGCAGGCATTTCTCTACTACAGGCACATAAACACACCCATGTGAAGAAGTCATTTCAGTAAACAAGGCCAAAGTCATCAACGAGAAAGAGCCCACCTCTGTTTACCTCTGGATTAGAATGAAGGTCTGGAGCTTTTTGCTCAGACAACACACTCACCCACTCACACACACACACACACACACACACACACACACACACGTATGTAATTAGGTCACTGTAAAAACTCCACGTATCCATATGAGATTTCCCCAAGAGATCAGTGCAGACAGAGAACAGCCAGACGTTCAACAGAGAACTCAAACACTGGGATTTACGGGAAATTCAGCCACAGACTGAGCGCTGACTGTAATCTCCATTAATGATTGGTCAGATATGGCTGTGGACCAAAAGATAGGGTGTTATAGACGGGTTCCAAACATAAAGCGTATTAAAATCTAACAGGAATGAGTGAAGGACTGAAGGAGGGAATGAGTGAATGAGTGAATGAGTGAACAAGTAAATGAGTAAATGAGTGAATGAGTAAATGAGTGAACGAGTAAATGAGTGAATGAGTAAATGAGTGAACGAGTAAATGAGTGAATGAGGAAATGAGTGAATGAGTAAATGAGTGAACGAGTAAATGAGTGAATGAGGAAATGAGTGAACGAGTAAATGAGTGAATGAATAAATGAGTGAATGAGTAAATGAGTGAACGAGTAAATGAGTGAATGAATAAATGAGTGAATGAATAAATGAGTGAATGAGTAAATGAGTGAATGAGTGAATGAGTGAACAAGTAAATGAGTGAATGAGTAAATGAGTAAATGAGTGAATGAATAAATGAGTGAACGAGTAAATGAGTGAATGAGGAAATGAGTGAATGAGTAAATGGGTAAATGAGTGAACGAGTAAATGAGTGAACGAGTGAATGAGTAAATGAGTGAATGAGTAAATGAGTGAATGAGTAAATGAGTAAATGAGGGAACGAGTAAATGAGTGAATGAGTGAATGAATGTGCTGAATGAGTGACTGAATGTGCTGAATGAGTGAATGAATGTGCTGAATGTGCTGAATGAGTGAATGAA
This sequence comes from Salminus brasiliensis, assembly GCF_030463535.1. Classification (NCBI taxonomy): domain Eukaryota; kingdom Metazoa; phylum Chordata; class Actinopteri; order Characiformes; family Bryconidae; genus Salminus; species Salminus brasiliensis. The sequence goes on from NC_132892.1 coordinate 31,458,722, forward strand.
TGTGCTGCTCTTCTGTCCTCACCACTGCTGACGCTCTGTGAGCCACTGTGAGTATACCCCTCATCTACGTCTGCTGCAGCAGAGCTCACTGCTCACCCGGGGAAACAGCTCCTTCCTCACCACAGCAGGAGAGTCTCTTGCGTTAAGGACCTGTACAGGCACTCGGGTGCTCGGTTAAGCGCCCGGGGTCCAGGGCGGCACGTTGAACACTGAGCTCAACGTTCAGGTATTCATTCCGTTCCTTCATAGGAAGAGATGTTCAGCTCATGTGCTTATAAACCCTTTAAAGGAGGATTTCAGGGATTTGGGCTTTTGGAGACCTCTCTGGTGAGAATGTGTAATTGCACTGAACCTGCAGAGCCTTTCAGAGCGAATGAATCTAAACATTGCAAGTTTACATTTACACAGTGGGTGAAAGAGCAGATGAAGGCCGAAGCTCTCGCAGTAGCCGTTCTGCTTTTATCAGCCCCATTAGCGACGGTTGCCGTGGTTGCTCGGGTCACCAGCAAACAATGCTGGATCCTCTTTCAATGGCTGTGAATGTGACTTAAGAACATCAAGACGTGTGACGTGGCCAAAAAACAAAAAAACTCCATTTATTAGAATCATTTTGCTGAGAAAGACTACTGCTTTCAGTTGAAATGAAAAAATATTAAGGACAGCTCCTTTAATGTCCTCAGCAAGAACATGTTATTGTTACAATAACAACAATTTATTGCAGTTTTTGAAACATACACAAGACAAGGCATCTTTACTAAGCACATTGAAAAGAGACCAAGTGTCAATCAAAGTCCTGGTGTGCTGAAAGACATAGTGACCTCTAGTGGATTTCTGTTAGCCTAACACGCCTCTGCTGATCGAGAGAGATGGAAGTTCTTCAGTAAGATGCAAGTGTAAGTGTTTGTAAATCAGGGGTTCTCAACCTCGTCCACCTCACAGCCCACCTGTTTAGAGCTTAACAGCCCACAAGGAAGCCAGTTCTCCATGTTTACATTTACATTTAAGGCATTTAGTAGACGATCTTCTCCAGAGCCACTTACTAAAGAGCTTCACTATTTACTCAAGAAGAACCTCAGCTAGTTTAAATAGACTAAAAAAGTTTAGACTCTACTAAACACAAGTCAATAAGGTGACCATAAGATTCTGCTATTCGCCCAAGTCCTCAGAAGAGGAGGGGGGTCTTCAGTCTGGGTTTGAAGACAGTGAGTGTTGGACTCTGCTGTTCGGACACCCAGAGGAAGCTCGTTCCACCACTTCGGTGCAGGACAGAAAAAAGTCTGGACGCTCGTCTTCAGTGGGATCAACCACTGACTTTATGTTTATTTGGGTTTATTCTAATGTTATATAGAGTTAATTACAGGTAGACAATTCTCACTGACCACTGACTTTATGTTTATTTGGGTTTATTCTAATGTTATATAGAGTTAATTACAGGTAGACACTCTCACTGACTTTATGTTTATTTGGGTTTATTCTAATGTTATATAGAGTTAATTACAGGTAGACAATCTCACTGACCACTGACTTTATGTTTATTTGGGTTTATTCTAATGTTATATAGAGTTAATTACAGGTAGACACTCTCACCGACCACTGACTTTATGTTTATTTGGGTTTATTCTAATGTTATATAGAGTTTTACAGGTAGACACTCTCACCGACCACTGACTTTATGTATATTTGGGTTTAATCTAATGTTATATAGAGTTAATTACAGGTAGTCACTCTCACTGACCACTGACTATGTTTATTTGGGTTTATTCTAATGTTATATAGAGTTAATTACAGGTAGACCCTCATGGACCACTTGCTTTATGGTTATTTGCGTTTATAATAATGTCATATAGAGTTAATTACAGGTAGACAATCTCACCGACCACTCACTTTATGTTTATTTGGGTTTAATCTAATGTTATATAGAGTTAATTACAGGTAGACACTCTCACTGACCACTGACTTTATGTTTATTTGGGTTTATTCTAATGTTATATAGAGTTAATTACAGGTAGACACTCTCACTGACCACTGACTTTATGTATATTTGGGTTTAATCTAATGTTATATAGAGTTAATTACAGGTAGTCACTCTCACTGACCACTGACTATGTTTATTTGGGTTTATTCTAATGTTATATAGAGTTAATTACAGGTAGACCCTCATGGACCACTTGCTTTATGGTTATTTGCGTTTATAATAATGTCATATAGAGTTAATTACAGGTAGACAATCTCACCGACCACTCACTTTATGTTTATTTGGGTTTAATCTAATGTTATATAGAGTTAATTACAGGTAGACACTCTCACTGACCACTGACTTTATGTTTATTTGGGTTTAATCTAATGTTTTACAGGTAGACACACCTCTGAGGTACACAGCCTTTAAAATACTGTCATGGCTGTGTGCATATACACATATATTGTGTGTGTGTGTGTGTGTATATATATATATATATATATATATATATATATATATATATATATATATATATATATATGAAATTATTAAATACATTATTTTGAAAATGGCAAAATAAGGACACCAGCAGCGCACTGCTTCCCCTCTTCTTTATTGTACTGAAGTGAAAGAGACCATTCGTAGTTCATGTATGCTGTATACAGTATTATATTCATATACATATGTATAAAATCCAGTCTTTTTTTCTCCAGCTATTTCCACGTTATACAAAACAGAACCTAGCTGTGATTAGCAGTCATAATAAACCAGGATGAACACACACACAGGGAGGTCTTCTCAAACTCACGCAGCCGTCCTCCAAGCACCCTTCCCATTGGCTGAAGCATCAGCGAGGTGCGCTCTCATTGGTTAAAAAAAAATACTGTCTTTTTTTGGCACCAGAGGTTGATCTTAACGGCTCTTCATGATGGTCTGATATTAAATAAAGGCTGATGATCAGATTTCCGTCTGGAATTGTACATATTATTGTTTTCATGGCAGCCCTTTAGCTTATTAGCCTAGATTATTAGCCTATGTACATTAGCTTACATATGTACTGTGACTAAGAGGTTATTTTAGCCTAAAACAAGTCAGTAATAAGGTTAAGCTAAAAAAATAGAATCAAGCCTGTCTAACAAACTCAATTTAATCCGATTTTTTGCTCATTTTTCTGTTACTGCCAATTACCCGACCTTGACGTACCCCCATTTACTTCTCGACAGTTCACGGTCGCCATGTGAGGAACATCAATGCTTCTCCGAATTCGTACTACATTCGTCGCTAATGGCTGAATCCAGTTCTACATCCCAGAATTAGCTCCACCTACAAAAGAAATTCTCTCATAGCTACTGTTGTTAGGCTGGAACCCAGGCTAAGAGTTCAGATCGGCTACATAGCGCGGTGTTGTTCGGCTATCGGGCTAAGCGATCGAGCTGGATTGTGACGTCTATTGTAGATAATCAAATCCGGGCAGGTTGGAAGCAATAAGGTCATAACGTTAGCATAAGCCTTAAGCTAATCTAGAAGAACAGTGTAATCTTTCACACACCAACAACATAAATGAAATGTTAAATATTGCTATTTTGCTGAATAGCACTTTTGCTAACAAAAACAACAAGAGTTGCTACACTGTGGAGGAATGTTTAAGAGCTAATTAAAATTGATGTAAATGGGACTGAAGTTAGTGGCAGTGGGCGTTTTACACAGTTCCGCTTATCCGAGGTGATTAGCATGCTAGCTAACTCTGTTAGCACAAACAATAAGACACAAGGTAGTATAATTATACCATATAATTACACACAGTACAGTGCAGAACACTGAGGTTCGGTGTAAAACTGCATACAACTGCCCGTGCCGAGGAACTAGCTTAGCGGTTAGCATGCTGGCTAAGTCTCCTGACATTTTTTTAGAGCCAGTGGTGAAGAAACAGCCACGCTTAGAGCTGGCCAACATTAGCGACCATTTCCCCTGTTTGTTTTCAGCTACGGCAGTCGTTTCGCAGGTTGTCTACCCTTGTCTACCCCTGCTTAGATCTCCAGCTCCCGTATACGACCACAGCGCAGACTACAGGATGACGGAGGTATGACTCCGCTGGTCTACGGTAGCCACCAAAGAACGCTTTTGCGGGTGGAGCACGGACAAGCTAAGCTCTCGTCTTTCTGCTCCAGTAGAACAACGTCTTGCTCTGGTGTGTTCAGATGCAGCGACACATGACTGGCTACGTCAGCGATAATACGCTCCTCGTGTGGCAGGGTGCAGTATGTATAACGAAGGCCTTCCCATGAAAGCTTTTCAACGATTAATTATCATCACCAAGAACCACAATTCAGAGATATAGAGTATACATATATATATATTTATAGAGATATAATAAAAAACAGGTAACAGCCAAAGAAGAGTGAACATGATGAGAAACCAATGAAACCTCGTACCTTGTTGTTTTTTTTTTGTTTGTTTTGTTTTTTTTTCTCTGAATGAATCAAATCTAGTGAACACACAAATGGCCACGAAATTTGCTACATTGACTCTCCAGAAGGTCAACACCCCCCCCCCCTTACAAAATATTAAAATTGCAAAAATTAAAAGCACAACAGAGATGCGGTCCTGATTTCCCGAAAGCGTCCAATCACAGAAGACCACTTCGGTCTAGCAATTTACACAGCGTACACCGTGACGGCGATGTTGTCGCTTTTGGGAAGGTCGGGACTGCGTTCTGGACAGATGCGAGTCGATGGCGGATGCGCTTACAGACGGGAGTTGATCGATTTGGTGCTACATGTCGTTGTTCTTTGCGGATAGAATAGAATAATAACACACGCTCCATCCTAGCTCTGCTTCGTTCATATTAACGTAACGCAAAGCTTTAACGTGACGAGGGGGAGGGCAACGGAAACTGCGAAACGAGGAGAAGGAAATTCTTCTTATATTCATATTTTCATATTTTGTATTTTTGTTCTGGTCCGATATGGCTCGGATAGTGACACCACAAAAGGGTGGGGCTAGGGGATGGTATGGGGAGCGTGGCCATACGATTCAACCAATCAGAGTGTGGTGGGTGTGTCTGCTGGTCATGTAAGGCAGTGAGGAGAACTGGCCTCGTTACATTCAAAGCCAAAGCCAGTGATATAGCACAGGTACTGGCTAGCATCTCAGCGTTTACTAGGAGAGCACAGCCAAAACTAGCATGGCTAACAGTGAATTAGCATGGCGTTCCGCCAGTCTGAGAGGCAAGACCTTCAGTGTTAAGTAACGCTTGCTTAAATAAAATCTGCCCTAGCTAGTTAGTGCTAATCAGCCTAGCCTAAATGGCTAAATTTGCTTAAAATGAACAAAAGCTACTAGTTAGTGCCAATTAGCAGGGTATCCCGTTAGCCTAACTGGCAAGACTGGTTCATTCATGGTTAGCAAACGTTTACCTTCGTTAGCTGTTAGCTAATTTACTGTTTTTGAAAAAATGAACTAGTCAGCGCTAATCGGCATGATTGCTAAACTGCTACGAATTTCTTTACGTCACTGTTTGCTTATTTACTCGTAGCATCGCATCCCCTGTTAGCCACACTAGTATTAGCATCTTTAGCATCTTTCAACGCTGGGTCTCCAAGATGTTTCACACAAGCTATGGATGCTAACCAGTCCAGGTGTTCATTCCTTTACGGATTCAAATCCACTGTCAACCAAGAGACTTCACCGTTAGCGTTATTATGTGAAGGCCCTGACCGGATTGTGAGAATACGTTTGTGTGTGTTTGTGTGTGTGTGTGTGTGTGTGTGTGTGTGTGTGCGAATATGATTGTGGTCCAACATGACACAAGACTACACTTCACAATGGGGAATAAACAATTATACGCTGCAGGAGCAGAGGATTCTGGGTAGTCTACTGAGGTATAGTGTAGTCTAGCTCCATAGCACCGTTTTTTTCCACGCTGACAACAACTAACACAACCCACTGACCCATTTACAGAACGTCTGAGAAGACGTACCTCGGCCGCTTTACCAACTTTATAAAACAACGCTGAGGAGGATTTAAAGTCCTGCCCGGTCTGAATACTGCTGTTCATGAGCCTTTCCATGCTTTGCCCACAAACATGTTCTTCAATAGCGAGCCCATACCCACCACCCAGATCTTTTTTATTCCAAAAGGGTAAAGGATCTCAGAAGGTTTCTTAAAATATCAAGATATTGCCCCATAATAACTTACTATTGACTATTGACTTACTAATGACTTACTATTTCAGAATAATGAGATACTATATTAAAATATTCACTTAGCATCTCAAAATAATGACTTAGTGTCTCAAGATATGAGAACAAGATAGCATCTCAAAATAATGACAGTATCTTGAGATAAGATCCCAAAATAATGAGATATCAAAATAATGAGATAGTATCTCAAAATAATGACTTGTGTCTCAAAATAACGAGACAGCCTCTGAGAACAATGAGATAGCATCTCAAAATAATTACACAGTATCTTGAGATAAGATCCCAAAATAACAAGATAGCATCTCAAAATAATGAGATACTATCTCAAAATAATGACTTTTGTGTCTTAAAATAATGACAGTTTCTTGAGATAATATCCCAAAATAACGAGATTCTCAGACAAATGACTTTTGCATCTCATAATGAGATAGAGCCTCTCAGAATAATGACAGTATCTTGATATAAGATCCCAAAATAATGAAATACTATCTCAGAATAATGACTTTTGTGTCTTAAAATAATGATAGCCTCTTAGAATAATGAGATAGCATCTCAAAATGATCTTGAGAATATCTTAAAATCATGGGATATATTCTCAAAATCTCAAGATAACCTTAAAATAAGGACTTAGGATTTCAGGATATTGACTTACTACCTCATAATAATGAGAAATAAATAATGACTTAGCATCTCAATGACAACAGTTCACTCATATGAAAAATAAAATTCAGTGCTAGATTATTGTGTTTATTTTAGATGGTGGGAATGGGCTTCCATAATTAGCTACTGTTGCTAGATTGGACAGTAGGACACAACTTTGTTAAAGTTGGTGAGTTCTTCAGATCAGACTGCTACGACGTTTGTTTAGAGTTACGTAGCATCGTAACATCGTTTTTAGTTTAAAATGCTATGCTACGCCGATTACGTTAAAAACAACGAATTTACCACTAGCATAGTTGCATTTGTGGGCGGAGCACAGATGGTAAATTAGCAGCAGTGCAATCGCTGTGTAAATCGGTATGTAAATCTGCCTGTATTTTTATAGAAATCGAATCGTTTTACGGGCAATTTTTTTTTTTACCTAGAACTTTAAATAATCTTTAACGCCTAACGCAATTACTCGTTACACTAGTACGCAGTCTTTTTCTATGTCTAAATATCTGCTTAATAGCACGTCACACAGGTCGCTATTTAAGTAGATGATGTATATGTCGATTAATTTTTGGGGACGTCAACCCCAAACGTAAAAAAACCCCAAAAAAAACAAAATGTTAATATAACATTTCAATTCGCTTCCGCTCAATGAGCTCATTTACGAATCAATACTCACGGCGAGGGTGTTTGTGTTCCAAAGATTTTTTTTTTATGCAAATCAATGCTAATTTTGTGATTTTGTACATATGTACACTACTGGATAGCCCTTACTTTCAGAGCGCTAAAGTAAAAGACCATTTAGCTAATCCGGTATCACAGCTACTTAAGAGTCTGCTCTAAAAGGTGGCAAATCCAGGTCCAGAAAGTCAGAAATCCACCCCAGGATTTAGTTCCAACTGACTTTCTGGACCTGCCGAGCTGCAGCAGAGCCATCCAGGCAGTTGGAATTTTTCCTTTCTGGACCTGGATTCGACACCGTTGGTCTACTCTTTAAAAGAACTGAATGAATTTAAATGAACTGAAAGTCGTTTTTGATTCTGAAACATTTTGCGGATTCAAAACATCGTCTAACCTCAGATAAAACAGTTTCTCTCCTCCGGTAAACCACTCTAATTAATATACCCTTCATTAAAGACTGGAGCTGAGCCAGGGAGAGAGAGGGAGAGAGACAGCATGACAGAAAGAAAGAGAGCGAGCGAGAGAGAGAGAGAGAGAGAGAGAGAGAACGAACAGGCAAGGTAAGGAGTGAGAGAGAGAGAGAGAGAGAGAGAGAGTGAGAGAGCGAGAGTAAGTAATCTAAGAGTAAAGAAAACCCAGTTTATTGAAAGCTAGGCTACAGACAGAGAGGAAAGGAAGAGGAGTGTGTGTGTGTGTGTGTGTGTGTGTGTATAATTGTCCCTGGGTTATACAATTGTGAAAACGTGATTTTACGATTCCACCCTTACTTGTGTGTGTGTGCATATATATCTGTGTGAGTGTGTGTGTGTGTGTGTGTGTGTGTGTGTTTGAGACAGAGTGAGACAGATAGAGAGAGAAAGCGTCTTGATGTGTTTGTTTGTTTTTTTAAAGCAGCTACCACCACTGTGAAGAGAGACAGAAAGAAAGTGAGAGAGAAAGACTCCAAGCTCGTGGTAGAGTGCGGTGCAGTAACACAGCCTGGCCAGCGGGGGCGCCGTGGTTTTACAGTGCGGTGAGGCGGCCGGTCAGCGCAGCTTGTAGCTCAGAGGGCAGAAAGACTCCAAGCTCAGTGATAATACCACCCGTTATCAACTGATGAGGAGTCACATCGAACGCTGGATTCCACACCTCGATACCTGGGGGGGGCAGAGAGAGAATGAGTGTGTGAGAGTGTGTGAGAGTGTGTGAGAGTGTGTGAGAGTGTGTGAGAGTGTGTGAGAGTGTGTGTCCTGTTTCCCCAGAGAGAAATGACTGCTGCTACATGTAGAACACAGGCCAGCTCCACTGCCCTGCAACACACTCCAGTGTTGAAGTGTGTTAGGGGTCAGTGGTGTAACAGAGTGTGGAGTGTGTTAGGGGTCAGTGGTGTAACAGTGGTGGAGGGTGTTAGGGGTCAGTGGTGTAACAGAGTGTGGAGTGTGTTAGGGGTCAGTGGTGTAACAGTGGTGGAGGGTGTTAGGGGTCAGTGGTGTAACAGTGTGGAGTGTGTTAGGGGTCAGTGGTGTAACAGTGTGTGGAGTGTGTTAGGGGTCAGTGGTGTAACAGTGGTTGAGGGTGTTAGGGGTCAGTGGTGTAACAGTGTGGAGTGTGTTAGGGGTCAGTGGTGTAACAGTGTGTGGAGTGTGTTAGGGGTCAGTGGTGTAACAGTGGTTGAGGGTGTTAGGGGTCAGTGGTGTAACAGTGTGGATTGTGTTAGGGGTCAGTGGTGTAACAGAGTGTGGAGTGTGTTAGGGGTCAGTGGTGTAACAGTGGTTGAGGGTGTTAGGGGTCAGTGGTGTAACAGTGGTTGAGGGTGTTAGGGGTCAGTGGTGTAACAGTGTGGAGTGTGTTAGGGGTCAGTGGTGTAACAGTGGTTGAGGGTGTTAGGGGTCAGTGGTGTAACAGTGTGGAGTGTGTTAGGGGTCAGTGGTGTATGTAGAACACAGGCCAGCTCCACTGCCCTGCAACACACTCCAGTGTGGAGTGTGTTAGGGGTCAGTGGTGTAACAGTGAGGAGTGTGTTAGGGGTCAGTGGTGTAACAGTGGTTGAGGGTGTTAGGGGTCAGTGGTGTAACAGTGTGGAGTGTGTTAGTTAAGGGTCAGTGGTGTAACAGTGGTTGAGGGTATTAGGGGTCAGTGGTGTAACAGTGGTTGAGGGTGTTAGGGGTCAGTGGTGTAACAGTGGTTGAGGGTGTTAGGGGTCAGTGGTGTAACAGTGGTTGAGGGTGTTAGGGGTCAGTGTTA
>NC_132892.1:31470935-31483435 GCF_030463535.1 Salminus brasiliensis
AGGATAGTGACCGAGTCTCTGGGCACGCCTGACAGGATGTGCTGGGCGCCGTAGTTACCGATCTTCTTGTTGTCATTCACGTCCCGCTCCAGCATCTCCTCGATCAAGCTGATCACACTGAAAAGGGGCGGAGCCAAGACACAGGGAGGCATGTTAGTAACAGGCTAGTAGAAGCTCCAGATCTGATCAGAACATAAATCCAGTAGAAAGGAGAAGCAAGAGCTTCTCATTCTGAAGGAAGAAAGTAGTGAGATCTTGTCGGTGAGCTAGTCTGAAGAACAGAGCTCGGTTCCTCCAGGGTTCTCCTGGACGCCCCCCAGTCCAGCCAGCACAGCGTGAGGATGTGTTCAACTCCATCAGCATCAGCAGCAGCAGCAGCTCACCTGATTTACCATCATTAAGCCCTGATTTACCACCAAACCAGGTGTTGATCTGAGGAGAACTCTAAATAATACTAGACTCCATGAGAGAGGAGAACTTTGGAGATGTTCTAATGATGAACACAGTGATGGAGAACCTCCACCAGTATTAGTGTTTATTCTGCTGAGCAGATAAACACTTACTGACCAGATCAGCAGCTTTACACTCGGATTCTTACAGAGGACTAAAACTTTTGCACAGTCCTGTACATAACAAAAAACAAGGACACAGACAGTCACCACAAGCTGGTTGTCCACAAACAGTGCCCCCTTGTGGAGAATCTGCAGCCAGCTACAGAAGAGCGAGCGATCGACTACTCTATCCACCCCCTACCTTTCTCTGAGCTGGTCTCCACTTTTCTCCATGCTCTCGTTCTCGGTGAACTCCATCAGCTCGCGTGCGGCTCGGCCCATGTTGACAGCAGTGGGTCGCGCTGAGGTCAGGTGACACAGAGACTCCCTGATAAAAGCCACAGGGTCTTCACCCCCGGCGCCCGCCCGCAGCTCCACGGCCAGGCTCAGGCAGCCCACGATGGCAATGGCGGGAGCGCCTCGAACCTGATGGGGCCAAACATCAGACAATTCTAACGTTATATAGAGTTAATTACAGGTAGACAATCTCACTGACCACTGACGTTATGTTTATTTGGGTTTATAATAATGTTATATAGAGTTAATTACAGGTAGACAATCTCACTGACCGCTGACTATGTTTATTTGGGTTTATTCTAATGTTATATAGAGTTAATTACAGGTAGACACTCTCACTGACCACCGACTTTATGTTTATTTGGGTTTATTCTAATGTTATATAGAGTTGATTACAGGTAGTCACTCTCACTGACCACCGACTTTATGTTTATTTGGGTTTATAATAATGTTATATAGAGTTAATTACAGGTAGACACTCTCACTGACTACTGACTTTGTTTCTTTGGGTTTATAATAATGTTATATAAAGTTAATTACAGGTAGTCACTCTCACTGACCACTGACTTTATGTTTATTTGGGTTTATTTTAATGTTATATAGAGTTAATTACAGGTAGACACTCTCACTGACCACTGACTATGTTTATTTGGGTTTATTCTAATGTTATATAGAGTTAATTACAGGTAGACACTCTCACTGACCACTGACTTTGTTTATTTGGGTTTATTCTAATGTTATATAGAGTTAATTACAGGTAGACACTCTCACTGACCACTGACTTTGTTTATTTGGGTTTATTCTAATGTTATATAGAGTTAATTACAGGTAGACACTCTCACTGACCACTGACTTTATGTTTATTTGGGTTTATTTTAATGTTATATAGAGTTAATTACAGGTAGACACTCTCACTGACCACTGACTTTATGTTTATTTGGGTTTATTTTAATGTTATATAGAGTTAATTACAGGTAGACACTCTCACTGACCACTGACGTTATGTTTTTTTGGGTTTATAATAATGTCATATAGAGTTAATTACAGGTAGACACTCTCACTGACCATTGGATTTATGTTTATTTGGGTTTATTTTAATGTTATATAGAGTTAATTACAGGTAGACACTCTCACTGACCATTGGATTTATGTTTATTTGGGTTTATTTTAATGTTATATAGAGTTAATTACAGGTAGACACTCTCATTGACCACTGACTTTGTTTATTTGGGTTTATTCTAATGTTATATAGAGTTAATTACAGGTAGACACTCTCACTGACCACTGACTTTGTTTATTTGGGTTTATTCTAATGTTATATAGAGTTAATTACAGGTAGACACCCACTGACCACTGACTTTATGTTTATTTGGGTTTATTCTAATGTTATATAGAGTTAATTACAGGTAGACACTCTCACTGACCACTGACTTTGTTTATTAGGGTTTATTCTAATGTTATATAGAGTTAATTACAGGTAGACACTCTCACTGACCACTGACTTTGTTTATTTGGGTTTATTCTAATGTTATATAGAGTTAATTACAGGTAGACACTCTCACTGACCACTGACTTTATGTTTATTTGGGTTTATTCTAATGTTATATAGAGTTAATTACAGGTAGACACTCTCACTGACCACTGACTTTGTTTATTAGGGTTTATTCTAATGTTATATAGAGTTAATTACAGGTAGACACTCTCACTGACCACTGACTTTGTTTATTAGGGTTTATTCTAATGTTATATAGAGTTAATTACAGGTAGACACTCTCACTGACCACTGACTTTGTTTATTAGGGTTTATTCTAATGTTATATAGAGTTAATTACAGGTAGACACTCTCACTGACCACTGACTTTATGTTTATTTGGGTTTATTTTAATGTTATATAGAGTTAATTACAGGTAGACACTCTCACTGACCACTGACGTTATGTTTTTTTGGGTTTATAATAATGTCATATAGAGTTAATTACAGGTAGACACTCTCACTGACCATTGGATTTATGTTTATTTGGGTTTATTTTAATGTTATATAGAGTTAATTACAGGTAGACACTCTCACTGACCATTGGATTTATGTTTATTTGGGTTTATTTTAATGTTATATAGAGTTAATTACAGGTAGACACTCTCATTGACCACTGACTTTGTTTATTTGGGTTTATTCTAATGTTATATAGAGTTAATTACAGGTAGACACTCTCACTGACCACTGACTTTGTTTATTTGGGTTTATTCTAATGTTATATAGAGTTAATTACAGGTAGACACCCACTGACCACTGACTTTATGTTTATTTGGGTTTATTCTAATGTTATATAGAGTTAATTACAGGTAGACACTCTCACTGACCACTGACTTTGTTTATTAGGGTTTATTCTAATGTTATATAGAGTTAATTACAGGTAGACACTCTCACTGACCACTGACTTTGTTTATTTGGGTTTATTCTAATGTTATATAGAGTTAATTACAGGTAGACACTCTCACTGACCACTGACTTTATGTTTATTTGGGTTTATTCTAATGTTATATAGAGTTAATTACAGGTAGACACTCTCACTGACCACTGACTTTGTTTATTAGGGTTTATTCTAATGTTATATAGAGTTAATTACAGGTAGACACTCTCACTGACCACTGACTTTGTTTATTAGGGTTTATTCTAATGTTATATAGAGTTAATTACAGGTAGACACTCTCACTGACCACTGACTTTATGTTTATTTGGGTTTATTTTAATGTTATATAGAGTTAATTACAGGTAGACACTCTCACTGACTACTGACTTTGTTTCTTTGGGTTTATAATAATGTTATATAAAGTTAATTACAGGTAGACACGTTCACTGCTGAGATATATAACAATAGTAACCTCTTATGACCCAAATAAATAAATGGTGTGAATATGTACTTCCAGCTGGTTTGTAACACTGTGTGCTTTCCAGGACGCTTGATAATCTTGATCACCTACTTACAGCTCCAGCACAAATGCTGTTTACTTCAGTAATACTTACATAATAGGTACACAATACAGACAAAAGTATTGGGACACCCACTCATTCATTGTTTCTTCTGCTAAGTCCATGAAAGACTTTCTACTAGATACTGGAGCACTGTTGTGAGGATCTGATGGATTTAGCCATACAATTAGTCCCAAAAACATTGCCTGGTGCACCATCATTCCAGAGAACACAGTTCCTCCACTGCTCCACAGCTCAATGCTAGGGGGGGCTTTACACCCCTCTAGCCCATGCCTGTCATTAGGTAGCTTATTGCCAATACGGTCATGTTGTATATGAAGTCCTATTCTATTGGCAGTACTTCATTTGCACATCTGTGTCAGCAATTCATAAGAAAGGGTGTCCACAAACTTTTGGATGTATGGTGTACCTTTTTACATTATATCACATACATACATACCACGCACCATTACAAATACAGTGGAATGAGGGCATTATCCATTTTTCCCAGGAAGCTTTGGGCCTAGAAAGCTCTGAGGGATCTCCATTGCTTCACATTTGCATAATGCATGATCCATTATGACATCATGCCCTTGGAAAGTCCTCCACCGTTGTGACATCATTTTAATTCATAAAGTGCTATGACATCATCTTTCAAGAGAATGGTTACCCTGGTTCACTGCAGGGAACGCTGAATGCTTTGGTGCGAGTGAAGGCTGTGATGTCATTATGACATCACTGCTGGGAGTACAGGTTCTGAGAAAGGTTTATCATCATTACGGGCGCTTTCGCACCTTCAGAGCAAGTCCCATCATCATCATCATCATCATCATCATCTGTGTGCGCTGCATCTCCCTACACTCCACACTGACTGGTTTGTAGAAGGGAGTACACTGGAACTACAGGTACCTTTCGTCCTGTAATTAATATATAACAGGACGAATGTCCTATATAATGTTTAGAAGTATATATATATATATATATATAATATATAATTTAACAACATGCTTTTGATGATTTTATCCATTGATCTCTATATTTGAACATATTTTTTAAACAATCCATCTTTATCTTTTGAAATCTTGGGCCAATACTGAAATCTTGAGGATTGGCTGCTAACGAGATCATAGATTTTGAGTACAATACAGATATGGACATCATGAATATCAGGCAGTACAGATGAAATTTAAAAAGGAATTAAAAGTATTGGTAAATACAGATACCGAAACATCGGTACATCGAGACTGATTTCGCTTTTACTGTTTTTTTTTTAAATTTTTTAATAAATTGATTTAAAAAAAAAAATATTTTGCTTTTATCAATTTTTTATTAACAAAAATGCTGTCAAGGTCAAAAATGACGGAAGTTGAAACAACGTAAGTGGTTTCATATCTGTGATGCTGATATTACCACATTACTACCAGCATCTACTTCTGCTTAGAGTTTCAATTCTCCAGGAGTGACACCCCCCCCCGCCCTCTGCCCCCCCCCCCCCCCCACCGTTCTCCCACTGCTCGGTTATATTTCCCTTCTGCTTCCTTTCCTTCTTCTATTGTTTAATGGGTGACGATAGACTGCCTCAACTGGTCTCAACTTTCTGTAACTGGCCTGAAAGTCTGAACCATCCAAAAACAACAACAACAAAAAAAAAAACCCAGAGCCGAGACCACCTAGTCTGGTTGGTAATGAAAAATCTGAAGGTCCGGACCAAACGAGGCAGACGTGAAAGCCCCCCACCATGACATCAAGTCTGTAATATGCAATTACGACATCCGTGTATCCAGTGAAGGTCATTATCATGTCCATTCATCTCCAGCGTACAGCAGGGGTTAAAAAAAAAAGGCCTTACCGAGTGAACGAGCGAGTGAGGGAGAGAGAGAGCAGAGATGAACTCCAACAGGGGTGGGGGTGGTGGGTAGGGGTGGAGGGAAGGAAGGAGGGCGCTGCTGCATCAATAATGCATGGAGCAGGTTTGCTGTAACGGCGTGCAACGTGCACCAGCAGCAAGCGGAAAGACTGAACCAGGACTGAGGGCCCGGCAACGACGGCGAACAGCGCAGCGTTACGTTAGGGAGGAAATGGGGGAGTCTGCTCCTCGTCCAAACAACAAACGGAGTTTAGGTGTAGGAGGTAAAATCCCCCAAATCAATATCAAAAGACTGACGAAACAGCGACCTGAAACTCACTGTGCCTTCAGCGATCAATTCAGCGATCAATTCAGCGATCAATTCAGCGATCAATTCAGCGATCAATTCAGCCAGATATGACATGTTGTTGAACAAAGATGTAGTTAATGCCCAGTGTTGGACTTCTGCACCAACCGATACCAACAGTATTGACCGATCTTGAGTTTCAGTCATATCTCACATTTTGGTCGACGTGGATACTGATGTCTGGGCCAGTGCCAATAACGAACTCTTGAGCATCAGACGATACCAATAAAAAAACGTAAGTATCAGCCAGGACAGATACTGACTTCATAAAGATCAGGAAATCTAGACACTGAAATTTGACGTATCGGCCGATACAGGTATCAAAACGTCCGTTCAAGACGTACGAATCTGCGTCGGCCGACATTTAAGACGACACATACCGAAATCTTAAATACTGTCCCAAGGCTATACCATCCTTTGTGTATCAGATGCTGCTGATAAACTCTTGGCCAGCAGCCGAGACCAAGATCAAAATCTTAAGTATCGGCCAATACTGATGCTGACATCATGAATGTCAGGAAGTATCGGTCAATACCGAGATCTTGAATATCAGCCTATACTACTGCACTGTTTGTAATTAAAGCTCCTCACATAAGCAGCCTATGACACTCAAACTAATCAAAGTGTGCAGTTAATTCAGAAAAACGAAGTTCTGAAAATCGGCCAGTAAAGATACCGAAGTTCTGAACATCGGCCAGCGTAGATAGCAAAGTTCTGAATATCTGTCTATGCAGATACCGAAGTTCTGGATATCTGTCTATGTAGATACCGAAGTTCTGAATGTAGGTCAGCGTAGATACCTTAGTTCTGAATATTGGTCAGCATAGATAGCGAAGTTCTGAATATAGGTCTACTCAGATACCGAAGTTCTGGATATCTGTCTACGTAGATACCGAAGTTCTGGATATCTGTCTACGTAGATAACGAAGTTCTGGATATTGATCAGCGTAGATAACGAAGTTCTGGATATCGATCAGCGTAGATACCGAAGTTCTGGATATCGATCAGCGTAGATACTGAAGTTCTGGATATCGATCAGTGTAGATACCGAAGTTCTGGATATTGGTCAGCGTAGATACTGAAGTTCTGGATATCGATCAGCGTAGATACCAAAGTTCTGGATATCGGTTAACGTAGATACTGAAGTTCTGGATATCGGTTAATGTAGATACTGAAATCTGTAGACAGCGATGTATCCTAGGAGACAGAGAGGCTGGAAGACTGTCCTGCTTCAGTAAGAATCTAAATGCAGGATGAATGAACGCAGGATATGAGCGCTTTAATCCCGCCATCGTGTTTCATCTTTAAACGGAGGGGAGATAAAATAGTAGGCGCGCGCTCTCGTGGTCCAGACGTTCTGTGGTCAGACGTAGCTTTAGCAGCAGTAAGGCCAGCTATGCAAATCTCTCTCACACACACACACACACACACACACACGGCACGAACAAAAGCGAGCGCGACCCCCGTGCACCGTCTCTCTCCAGCTTTAACACAAAGAAACATCTGCTCTCGCGCTGCTGCCGAATCGAGGCCTCGCGCTGAGCTGGGTGGTCGGGGTGGTCGGGGCGGTCGGGGCGGTCCCCCCCCCCAGCTTACCTTCATGCTCTTGATGGCCTCATACCCGTCCTGCACCGAGCGGATCTCCTCGTACACGGTCTCGTGCGGCAGCAGCAGCTGGTTGAGGATCTGCAGAGACCCGGTCCGGTACCGGATCGCCTCCAGCGTCATGTCACGCGCGCTCTTCCAAGCCTTCACACACACACACACGCGGCGCCGCTCAGATCAAAGCTCGATCCCCCCGAAGAACTCCTTGAAGACAGGCGCGCGAGAGCAGTCCGGGGCACCGTGCGTCTCTGTGCTAGGGGGCGTCGGTGTGTGGGGGCGGTTTAAAGGGGCCACTCGGTGCAAAAAAAAATAAAAAAAAAACGCAGCTCCGGAGGACCAGCCACAACACACGGAAGCACGTGCTCACTCCGGCAGGAAACTCAGCGCCGTGGCCACGCCCACCCGAGTGAGCACGAGCCTGAGCCTGAGCCCGCGCGCGCGCGCCTCTCCCCCTCCTTTATAGGTCGTGAGCACCAGAGACAGAACCGAGCGCCACTGATAAGGTTCCGTCTGCGTGTATGACGTCATAAAAGGCTCGTCATTAATCTCACGACCTTTTCTTTATCTCTTAGGTTTAGGAAGTCTTTAAAGCAAGACTAAGCTCCAAATAATAATAAGCCCTTTCCCCAACAAAAGCCTGCCTCTAGCTGTTCCAAACCCGGCCAGCACGCCCCCTAGAGGCTGTAAATCCAGTTCTGCCGTCCGTAACTCCTGTTGGGCCTGATGATGTAATAGTAATGCATTTCCCCTCTGTTACGTAGCGGTGGGCGGCGGCCTTTTGAATGTTTCAACGCCGAAGCAGAAAAGCCACCAAGAAAGACACGCCATCAGCCATAACATTAAAACCAGGTGAAGTGAATTCCATTGATGGCTAGTCGGTTCTTGAAGGTGATGTGTTGGACGTTGCGTTGGACGTTGCATAAGAATCTGGGCCAAGAAGCGTGACGTTCTAGACAGACGTTCTGGGTCAGAACATCTCCAAAACAATCAGGCAGGTCGTGTGTGGGGGGTCTTCCCAGTATGCAGTGGTCAATACCTACCAAAAGTCCTCCACAGAAGGACAACCGGTGAACCAGCATTGGAACCAGGGACAGGGTCATGGGCACCCAAGGCTCACGGAGGCCCCACCTCACCACTTGAAGAGCTTCAAGGATCTTCAGATACCACAGGTCTGGAGCCCATGACTCGATGGGTCAGAGCTTGTTCTGGCAGCACAAGGGGAATCTCCACAGTATTAGGCGGATGGTTTTAATGTTATGGCCGATTGCTGTGTTTGGTAATAAAATGTCATGGTGGGATTTTTAAAATGATGCGTAATTGATAAGGTCAAAAGGTCAATTTCGGTCTTCTGCATCTACATCTTCTGACATGCCCTTAAACTCGCACCGTGGGAAGAGAGAAACTCAGAAACCGGTTCGGCGGCCTTGTCCCAAACACAGACCACAGGCCGCTGACTTCTGTGTTTTTAATAATGAGTCATCATAATAAGTCATTTGCCCAAAATAACAGTGCCATTCTGCAGGAAATATTAACAATAGACACCATAGCCATCACCACAGATTACAACCGCTTCCAAAAATACACTACATACATTAATACATACCGCATCTGCATGACTGCCCAAAACAGCATGGAAAAAATACTTCAAAAAATAAAATAATCAAATATTAGATTCCCAAAACCTGTGTTATGCAACTCAGTTTATTTTAAGAGAAAGAGAGAGAGAGAGGGTGTGTGTTTTGCGATTGCGATTGTCTACCTACTATGGATCAGACCTACATCCAACCTACTCCATTTAACCAGATTCCTTCATGTTTAATAACACCCCACTTCACCACTTCCTCCGTCTCCCAGCTGAAACACGCAGGAGGCATCGAGATGGGAGCTGTAGGCCTCAGCTGATACCTAAAATGCTGAAACCGGGCCTGAATCAACCCTGGGACTGAATCCTGTGGAGTTCTCAATGCAGCAGAAGGAGTAAGATGCAGATATTTTAGTGCATCCTAAAAGTAGTGTATGAATGCAATCAAATCCTCACCGCAATGCTTCTCCAAAATCTAGCAGACAGTCTTCTTCTCTGGACAGTGGAGACACAGTTACTCCAACAGTTACTCGATCAGCTCTATTTAATACCCTTGATTTCAGAGCAATCAAGGAATGAACAGGTGTCCCAATACTTTTGTCCATGGAGTGTATGTGCTAGCAGCTCAGACCCACAACTAAACATCGTTCTGAAGGGAAGAACATCTAACCTACTCCATTTAACCAGATTCCTTCATGTTTAATAACACACCACTTCACCACTTCCTCCGTCTCCCAGCTGAAACACTCAGGAGGCATCGAGATGGGAGCTGTAGGCCTCAGCTGATATCTGATGAAATGCTGAAACTGGGCCTGAATGGACTCTGGGACTGAATCCTGTGGAGTTCTCAGTGCAGCAGAAGGAGTAAGATGCAGATATTTTAGTGCAGAAGTCACACCTGAACTCTACTTTGATCTTCTGGGGATCAATAAATACATCAATCAAGTATCAGCTTCATCAGATCAGTCAAACCTAAACGTCTCCTGGATACTGATCAATAACGTCCGATTCCAACGTAGCATCATCATCATCATCATCATCACGTATCCCTATTTATAACCCAAGCAGTTCTGAAGGTCCCCAACCAAGGTTGGCTGGGAGCCAGAAAATTATATTTATTAATTTAAAAAAAAATGAAAAATAAATAATAATAGTTGACGTAGTTCTGGCGGTGGCGAATGTGAGGACGGTTAACGTGAATGAAAAACTTGGCAACACAAAAAAGGAATCCGTTCATTTAACCCCTCGAACTCGTGAACCAATAGGAAAAAGAGGGCGGGGCCAACAACCAACGAACATGACGGAGGAACTGCTGCTGCCTGCGGCTGTAAAAGCCCAACAAGCTTAGCCAAACCTCACCTCGCGATCCACTTATACACTGCATGTCCAAATGTTTGTGGACACCCCTTCTAACAAACGCATTCAGCTACTTTAAGTTGCACCCATTGCTGACACAGACGTGCAAATGCACACACACACATACACAGCTTGTCTAGTCCCTGTAGAGAAGAAGTACTGCCAATAGAATAGGACTCTCTAGAGCAGATATATAAACATGAGGCTACTGGCACCATGCTGCCTAATAATGCCAGGCGTGGGCTAGTAGAGGGGTATAATAAAGCCCCCCAGCACTGAAAAGCTGTGCAGCAGTGGAAGACTAACTGTGTTCTCTGGGATGATGGATGGCAGAGCTCCATCCAGTACTTTTGGGATGAGTCGGGTTGGTGATCATCCGTCCAACATCCTGACCTGAATGCAATCAAATCCTCACAGCAATGCTTCTCCAAAATCTAGTAGAAAATATTCCTCCCTGGACAGTAGAGACAGTCACTCCAACAAAAGCAGCATCAGCGCTTTTTAATACCCTTGATTTCAGAGCAAACAAGGAATGAGCAGGTGTCCCAATACTTTTGTCCATAGAGTGTATGTGCTAGTTTCTCTTTAGTTGAATGCCGACGTTCTGTAAAACCTGTCCAAATTAGCATTAGCAGCTATTTAAAAATGTATTTGTGGGCAGAGCAGAGAGCTGGAGATGATTTATGGTAGATAATACATACATATTATTATTAATAATTTTATTAAATATTAATAATGAATCAATATGTCTGCAGTTTAATTGTTTTATAGCTCAAATAAAAAAATTAGAGTTTTGTTACAGGATGAATACTACACCCTTTTCTCTCTCTCTCTCTTTCTCTCTCTCTCACACACACACACACACACACACACACACACACCATATCAGACAACAAAGAGTTTAAGCTCTCTTTAAGATTCTCCCCATCTGTTCTTCATCACATTCAATACACTCTCACACACACACACACACACACACACACACACACACACACACACACACACACACACACTCCCTTTCAACCCTTCCCCTCCCGAAGCCCCCCATTCTACATTCATTGTCCCTCTTCATAGATCCCTACAACACCCCTGTCAATCAAAGGTCACCAGGGCAACCAGGCAGGGGTTAATCCCTGATTATTAGGGGATATGATCCCCCTCCCCCCCCCCCTCCTTTTCTCCCCCAGCCTTTTTAATTTCACCCCCAGGGTGTTCGCATTAGTCCCCTATCACACCACTCCGGGCGTGCAAGGTCGGATTAAGCTGCAGTGAGTGAGACTAGTGGAGAGGCCAGATTACCCTTAAACTGCTATTATACACACAGCTCTGCAGGGGGATTTACAACATTTACATGAGAGTGCGCACACACACACACACACACACACACACTTACATAAACATATGCTTACAGACACTGGCACGAGTGGCATAGATGGGGGAGGAGACGGAGATAGAGAGAGAGAGAGATATGACTGGCGGAGTGTCTTCTGCAGGACTGTAGTGTTTATGAACAGCGCCTGGACGTATGAACCCTCTCAGAGTTAAACAGCTGGGGCCGGATTTACAAAACTGTCTTAAGAAAGAGACTCTTCTGAGACGACGTTTCCATAACCTTGTGACCGCCTCGATGACGAGTTTAAACGATGAATGAGCAGGTGTCCCAATACTTTTGTCAATAGAGTGTATATGCTAGTTTTTCTTTCGTTGGAAGCCAACGTTCTATAAAACCTGTCCAAATTAGCATTTTAGCTAATTATAGAATGCATTTGCTGGAGGAGCAGATAGATAATAATTCCTATTTTTATTTAAGATTAATAACGGATCAATATGTCTGCAGTTCAGGGGGTTCAAAGTGCAGCTACTGGAGTTTTATAGCCAGAAAAGAAATCAGGAGTCTTAAGATTCCTGAGACTCTTCTGAGATGCTGTT
>NC_132892.1:31493435-31505935 GCF_030463535.1 Salminus brasiliensis
GCCTTTAGCGTGAGCTTTCTTCAGCAGATCAATATTGTTCATACACTCTTCCGCCAGCTTCTCAAACCTACACACACACACACACACACACACACACACACACACACACACACACACACATCACTGTAGCCAAATGTACTGTGTTTATTCTGCATTAAAGGCTGAAACTGAGTATAAACTACATGGACAAAAGTATTTGGACACCCGCTCATTCATTGTTTAAGAGTATTAAAAAAACATATCCTGCTTTTGTTGGAGTAACTTTCTCTACTGTCTTATTTTGGAGGAGCATTGCTGTGAGGATTTGATTGCATTCAGCAACAAGAATGTGGTCAAGATGCTGGATGATTACCACCACCACCACCCCACCTCACTCCCAACCCATCCCAGAAGTATATGATGGAGCTCCACCATCCATCATCCCAGAGAACACAGGTCTTCTTCTCAATGCTGGGGGGCTTTATTATACCCCTCTAGCCCACGCCTGACATCAGGCAGCAGCATGGTGCCAACAGGGTCATGTGTACTATCTATTCTATTGGGACTACAGGGACTAGACAGGCTGTGTGTGTGTGTGTGTGTGCATCTGCACATCTGTGTCAGCAATGGGTGCAGCTTAAAGTAGCCTAATGCATGGATTAGAAGGGGCGTCCACAAAAAAAAAAAAAAAAGTAAGAAAGTGTAGCCCACCTCGCAGTCTCCGCCACGCTGCCCATGTGAGTGAACTGCTGAGAGTAGCCCAGACATTTCTGTACAAGAGGAAACTGATTAGGGCTGATAAGGATTATTTGACACCAGATCATACGGTCACTCTACGATAGGGCTGGGCGATATGGTAAAAATACTGTATCACAATATTTTACATGTATCGTGATTACATGTAGTCACAGACTATAAACATCAGTATCTACCGATTCTTATAACCTACTGTTCAGATTCTCTCCTGTACTGAATACCATAGTAACTCTAATCACACTGTTAGTAATGAAACCTGCAGCTGATCTGTGTTTATTAAGCACCAACAGTCTCCTCCATATGCTTAGAAAAGCTTACTGATATGATATGATACGATAAAACATCGCCATATTGCCCAGCTCTGCGGTACAGCAGCGTGTTATTAATGTGCTGTATGGTGTTTATTGACCATAACCGAACCTCATGCTGCTGCTTGAGGAGGTCCATGAGCTGGGCATACTGCTGGGCTGAGCGAGGAGAGAGAGGAGAAGAGCGAGACCGAGAGAGCGTGTAATCCTCCTCGCTGACCGGAGCGGCGGGCACCTGCGGGGGGAGGGGATTATTGAAATTAGGAGACCAAACAAATACATAAATAAATAAAGCAATAAAACCTCATTATAAGATCAGAAGATCATAGTTCCATCAGGTAACATTAGCTAACTGGATAATGGTTACTACACATCAGCTCATGTTATCCTAGGCTTCAAATGGAGATAGCTAAGCATTATTAAATGAATTAACTCAGTCAGCTAATTACTACAACTAGCTAATTCCCTATACCTGGAAGCTGGCTAGGAGAAATAGTAGCTACTGGGACGTTAACACCTAGTGCCCTAACAATAGCCATCCCCAATATCGGCCACTTACGCCCTCGCCGCGCAGGATTACAGTGCTGTTAGTAGGGTTGGGCGAAATGGGGAAAATTACTGTATCACGATATTTGAAGACTTTTTTTTTTTCGCCAAATTTTCGCACAATATTTATCACAATACGTGTAAATCACAGACTAAAAACATTGGTAGCGGCGGATTTTTATAAACTACTATTTAGATACTCTCCCGTACTGAATACAGTGATTATTCTTCAACCCCCAATTACACAGTTAGTAATGAAACCTGCAGCTGATCATGATATGATAAAATATCGTCATATTGCCCAGCTCTAGTTATTAGCAATGTTTTTTTCAAGTACCAAAAAACTACAGGAAACTACCAAAAACTTTCCCATATTTTGTTTTTGGGAATGTTTAGTCAGAGCTAGTAGCTGAAAGACTGTCCAGGCTAGCTTGTGTTTTATTTTTATTTAATAAATTAATATAAAATCACCACAGGAGCTCATTACAATATTCCATTACCTTGAAGTACTTTTTTTTTACTAAATAATGATTAATACTGGATGTCTAATACTTTCTGAATAATAAGTAAATACTGAATAATTAGCAGGCACTAAATAATGACTAAATAATGATTAATACTGGATGTCTAATACTTTCTGAATAATAAGTAAATACTGAATAATTAGCAGGTACTAAATAATTACTAAATAATGATTAATACTGGATGTCTAATACTTTCTGAATAATAAGTAAATACTGAATAATTAGCAGGTACTAAATAATGACTAAATAATGATTAATACTGGATGTCTAATACTTTCTGAATAATAAGTAAATACTGAATACAGTGATTATTATTTAACACCCAATTACACAGTTAGTAATGAAACCTGCAGCTGATCACGATGCGATAAAATATCGTCATATTGCCCAGCTCTAGTTATTAGCAATGTATGTGTGTATGTTTTTAGGAATGTTTAGTCAGAGCTAGTAGCTGAAAGACTGTCCAGTCTAGCTTGTGTTTTATTTTTATTTAATAAATTAATATAAAATCACCACAGGAGCTCATTACAATATTTTCCATTACTTTGAAGTACTATTTTTCAATTTTGTAATTTGTCATGGACTATTCAGTACTGGATTTTAGCATGTTTATTTTCCACGACTTTCCAGGTTTTCCAGGACCCATATGAACCCTGTTTGTTGCAAGAATAAAGTTGAAATGCCTCTCTTAGGCGGGATTTTCATTTCATTCTGCTGCATCTGCTGTGCTCGCTGCCTCGAGCTTGGAGAGCTAGCAGCTGTATCAGGTTACGGGCATCTTGGCTAATGGTAACGCCGGTTTTCTCTAACTTAGTTAACAACCTAATTAAAAGGAAATATGCTTATAGCAAATAGCAAATGCTTGTGATGGTGTAGCCAATGTTCTAGTTAGCACAGTGTTGCTAAATGATTGACCTGCTTGCAGTTACGTCACAATGACTAGTGTTTGGTAACTCTTTTGGGTACTGAATAATTAGTGAATACTGAATAATTTAAATTTATTGAATAATTCTTTGGTATGGAATAATTAGTAGATACTGAGTATCTAGTACTTCCTGAATAATTAGCAAATGTTAAATCTTTAAGAAAATATATGAAATATTGGTAAATACTGAATGTCTAACTGAACATACTAAATGAATAATAATTAGATACTCTGTAATTAGTACTTATTGAATAATAACGTATGTAACAGCAAATAACAAAAAGTATTACGAATTGAATAATTAGTAAATACTAAATGTCTAAAACTTTCTGAATAATTAGCAGGTACTAAATAAATACTGAATAATCAATAAATACTGGATGTCTAATACTTTCTGAATAAGTAAATACTGAACAATTAGCATGTACTGAATAATTAGATAGTACTAAATCATTACTAAATACTAAATAATGATTAATACTGGATGTCTTTCTGAAGAATAAGTAAATACTGGATAATTAGCAGGCCCTGAATAATTACTACTTACTGAATAATTAGTAGGTAGAGTAATTAGTAGATACTGACTAATTAAAAGGTAAATCCAGACCCCTGGAGCAGAGCAGAGAAGGCATCACACACCTTGCTGATGTCCACAGGCAGGCCTCCTTTAGTAGCAGCGATCATGTTGTCCAGACCCTTCGCGTTGCGGAGATGCTGAGCGGCTCCCTGAACGTCCTTCATCTGTTTAGAGCGCAGAGCCGCCTTCACAAACTGCTGCCTCCGGCTCAGCAGGAAATCCAGCTGCTGCTGGGCTACACACACACACACACACACACATACACACACACACACACATATATATATATATATATATTTACAATAAAAAAAATGATTGTAAATATAAATGATTGTAAAAACAAAATGTGGCAAGCAGAGCTGGGCAATACAACAATATTTTATCGTATCGTGATAAATGTGTTCGCGATACACAATAAGCTTTTCTAAGCATATCAAGGATATTAGTGCTTAATAAACACTGATCAGCTGCAGGGTTCATTACTAACAGTGTAATTAGACTGAAGGTTTAATCAGATGAAGAGCAGCAGATGTTGAGTATAAACCACTGTTTTCAGTACGGGAGAGGATCTGAATAGAAGTTTATAAGAATCTGTCACTCCTGATGTTTTTTTAGTCTATGATTACATGCATCGTGATAAATATGATGTATGCTATTTTCAACACTTCTTTTAAATCCACAACATGGATAAATATGCTTTTCCTCCAAAAAAAGATATTTATCCACCTCAGGCTTTATTAAATAAAATCCTCATTTATTTGATCATTTTTTTATTCAGACATAGGAGCCATATTTACTATAATACATAACAGCTGTCAGATTTCATCTTAAAATGACTGCACTTCGTTATATGGTCAGTTCTTAACCTAGCACCCATCAATATATATATAATTTATTTTTTATTATTATTATTATTTATTTTTTGGGGGTGGGGTGACAGGAGTTGCGGAACAGGGTAGTGGGGTTGAGCTTGATGGACCAGAACTTGTACTTCTACTTGTACTCTACATGTATCATAACTGTCTTTAAATATTGTGATCTAGTATTTTTACCATATCGCCCAGCCCTACAGTTGTCTGTTTTGGCACACATGCCATTTGCATCCAAAATATCAACAAATAAATAAATAAATAAATATATATATATTTTGTATTATTATTATTATTATTTTTTTAAACCTTTATTAATCTATATTAATATATGTATCCAAAATAATAACATTATCACTTGTAAAAATTAGGTTAGGGTTTGTGTGCACCCCTCAGCTGGCCTTACCACCCCGTCACATGAATTTGTTTGTCTATAAATAATGCACTGTTAGTTGAAACGACATCATCCAGAGGTTCAGAAAGCAAGTTCTGAACTTGGTCCATCAAGCTCAACTGTTCCGCAGCAAAATACGCTATATAAAATGCTCAAATTAATGAGGATTTTAATTAATGAGGCATGGATAAATATCTTCTTTTGAAAGATGAACATATTTATCCATGTTGTGGATTTAAAGGAAATGTTAAAAATAGCACCCATTCAGTAGAAGGACTCAACTACTGCCCAGCTCCTCTACTGTAGATACTAGCTGAGCAATTAGGGAGTAGACTTGCATACAGACCTTTAGTGTTTAGGGGCTTAATACTAACTAATCACATGATCGGTTAGCAATTGCAATCTCTCTCTCACACACACACACACATACATACATTTGGGTCCCAGTTTAGGGTTGCCAGTGGACGCTGTAGGGGTCACCGCAGGCGAGGAGGAGGCTTGTGGAGGGGCTGGAGCTCGGGTTTTCTGAGCGGCTGGCCGGACTGCTGGCTAAGAGCATAAACACAAACATCATAAAATATGATTTTTATTATATAATCACACACCTGAAGACACATCCTCGCTCGTGCCATCATGGTTGGTGCTGTTTTGTTTTTTTTAGGCTACAAGCTACTAACAGTTATACCCCACAAATTAGCACGGTGCTAACTGCATGCCTACATCGTCCCGCACAGCTGTTCAGTGATCTCCATTAGACTCGCTCACGTAGTCTCGGACACGGCAGGACTCACTGTCCTCTATAAACATGGACTAAAGAACGTTAGCATAGCTCAAAGCTGTAGCAGCAGCTAACTTTAGTCTATGTTCTAGATAACAGCGAGTCACACACTGTCAGAAGGCACTATTATAGATAACTGAGCACCTCCACTGCTTGTGGAGAGTGTGTGAGGATTTGGGCCTGCAGCTAGCACCATTAGCCGTTAGCTACATTAGCATTGTAGCTTTTTTTTTTTTAATTATTTTGGTGTCGGAGGGACGCAATGTAAATATCACTCTAATTTAGATTGAACATCTTTAAGATATTCGTAGCAGTTTAGAGTTTAAAGTATTTAAAGCTAACTAGCGTAAACTGATTAGCATTACAGCTTTAATAATATTAACATGTTATCAAGTAAATTAATAATAATAATAATAATAATAAATCTGGACAAAAACTGGTATCAGTGACTAAATGAAGACACTGCTGACGTCTGTGAAAGTCCCACCTCCTGTAGCCATCGGCGGCAAACCCACCCCACCACCGCTAAATGCTGCCAATAGGTGGGGTGTAAGCTTTCACTGCTCGTTAGCTACTTTAGCCTCGGAGCTCCAGCGTAAAACTGCCGCCTGGGAGACCAACTGGTCTGCATTTTGGGTTACCTTCGCCCCCTCCTCTTCAGATCCATCCCCATCCTCTGCATCCGCGTCCTGATTGGCCAGTTTCACAGCAGTCTCCAGGACGCCCATAAAATTCTGATTACTGTTTTCCGAGCCCTGTAGAGGGGGGCAGCCTGAAAGGGGGGGGGGGGGGGGCATCATCATTAGACACACACACATAAACAGCCACAAAGGTATCATATATATACACACACACACACACACACACACACACACACACACGTGAGTTACCTGGTGGCACAGGTAGTTCTGCTAGGTTGACAGGACGTCCAGCCTTGTGAGCTCTGATTGCATCTTGGTATTGCTAGATTCACACACACACACATACACACACGCACACACACACATAAGTCAAGACAGTGTTGCTATATACTGTGATTAATCTGAACAACTAATTTACATAAATCCATCTATTACATTTAGCCCCACCCATTCAAGCTAAAGTTATTAGCACTAGTTTTAGACCTTATTGCTTCATGAATGAGGGGCTACACACAGCAGCCAATCATTAAAGAGATTGTATATATATATATATATATATATATATATATATATTATTTATATATTTTTTATTATTCTGGCACATAAAGCCATATAAAGGTTAGAAGTGGACCTGGTGGCGCAGCTGTCTAAGCGCTCACCTGCAAGCGCATTCAACCATCTAATGACGAGGCGGAGCTTCACGTGACTTGGAGGAAGCACATGCTAGTCAGAAAGACAGAAAGTACTACACTACACTTTGTGGACACCCCTTCTAATGAATGCATTCAGCTACTTTACGCTGCACCCACTGCTGAAACAGATGTGCAAATGCACACACGAACGGCTTATCTAGTCTCTGTAGAGAAGAAGTACTGCCAATAGAATAGGACTATGTAGAGCAGATTAACAGCATGACCCTATTGGCACCATGCTGCCTAATGCCAGGTGTGGGCTAGTAGAGGGGTATAAATATGGCCCCCAGCATTGAGGAGCTGTGGAGCAGTGGAAGAACTGTGTTCTCTGAAATGATGGATGGTGGAGCTCCACCCAGTTCTTTTGGGATGAGTAATAAAGGCTATAATGCAGCAGATTCTGAAGAACTGCTTCATCTGTGACTGGAGTTCAGTTCAGACCTTGACGATTCGCTGGTGCATGCGTGCTTTGCGGTCGTCTCCTTTGCTTTTGGCTGTTTCTGCTGCGTTCTTGTATTTGTCCATGCGCTGCTGGAGGGCCTCTGCTAGGTTACGAGGAGCAGGAAGGGCTAGAAAACACACACATACACCGCTGTAATTTCTGACCTCCATTCTGCTGTGTTATGAGCCGAGTGTGTACAACAAGCAAACACAAGAATCCGACCCACATACAGACACAGACAGACACACTTACGGGCATCTGAAGCTGGTGCACTACTGGGTGGAGGAGCAGCGGCTGGTTTGGTGGATGAAGACTGAGGAGGAGGAGGAGGAGATTTCTCAATGACAACATGACCTGAGGAATTGAGAGAGATAAAAGAACAGGGAGGAACTGATATGATAAATTTGATCATGACAATAAGCCATGATGCATGATTGGATCATCAGTTTTAGGGTTTGTGGATTGGAATGGACAAATGAACAAAATACAGCAGCAAGTAGTGAAGCCATGTCTAAAAATAACAATATGAAATGATTCATTACAACAGTGGGAAATAATATATTAATGATATTTACTGTTACTTAAAATAAATTACACCACAGAATGTCACAATATGTATTTCCAGTCTGCTGTGGACACCTTCAGTACCTCTTGAACACTGAACGACTGTATAATTCCTTACACATAATAATCAGCTCTGGTAACTTTTCATTTTAGTGCAAAACAAAATAATAAAAAAAAGATTATTAAAGACTTGTATTTCTAAAGTTTGACTAACCAAATCAGAATGCTCAATCAGCAGCGGAGCAGTTCATTTTAAGTAAACATGAACAAAAAAAAAAACGAACCAAAACTGCAATAGTGTGTTTCCTGCCAGAACCACTAGGGGGCGCTAGTAACTTAAGCAGTATTGGATCTGGAGATCTACAGATCTGGAGAGCAGTTTCTGGAGAGTGAAATCACTGCTAAAATGTTCTTTTGGGGAATATCACCCAACCCTACACCAACATATCATTGTTGGCTTACAAAAAATAAATCCTCAAAATTGCAACTTTACAGAAACAGAAAGAAACCTCTTAACTTTAAACGAAAGTCAATGTAAAAGAACTATATTCTAAGTCAGTTTGGAGCGTTTCTATTGGTCCGTTCATGATCACATTTGGACACGATAGAAAATACAACAGATTGAAAAGTGGAAAAAAGTAAAATACCTGATACGAGGTTTTGATTCAACAGCAACAAAACACCCTGCATGTTACAGATGCCCATTCAACAGCCCAGCCCAGCCCAGCCCAGCCCAGCCCAGGCTAGTATAAAGCAGTGCACTGCGATGCAACTTGTCATAACATTGACTGACCAGGAGGGGGAGGCAGTGAGCTGGTGTCCATCGGCTCTCCTCTGTCAACGGCCTCTACCACCGAGTCCAGTTTCTGAGAGACAAAACAAGAGACATCAGAGACCACGGGCAGCTCTGCACCACCTATACGCATGACTAGCTCATCATACAGTACTGAGACACTGTGCAGAAGTTTTAGTCCCCTACTCCCAGTTTTCTAATGCAGAAGCTCCAGATCTCATAAATCCAGTAAACAGGAGAAACAAGAGCTTCTCATTCTGAAGAAAGGAAGTAGTGAGATCTTGTCGGTGAGCTAGTCTGAAGAACAGAGCTCGGTTCCTCCAGGTTTCTCCTGGACGCCCCCCAGTCCAGCCAGCACAGCGTGGAGGATGTGTTCAACTCCATCAGCAGCAGCAGCAGCAGCAGCTCACCTGATTTACCATCATTAAGCCCTGATTTACCACCAAACCAGGTGTTGATCTGAGGAGAACTCTAAATAATACTAGACTCCATGAGAGAGGAGAACTTTGGAGATGTTCTAATGAACACGACTATTAGTGTTTATTCTAATATTTTTTACAGGGGACTAAAACTTCTGCACAATAGGGTGGAATAATGTGTGAAGGTCTGGGTGGGTACCTTGGCGATGAGGTAGTGCTGTTTGGCCAGATCTGTGTCTCCACTCTGTTTGGCCTGAATAGCAGCCAGTTTATACTCCCTCTGTCGGCTCAATATGCTCGCCTTCAGATCTAAACACACACACACACACACACACACACACACACACACACACACACACACTTAATGCTAATTCTCTCTGTGTTACTGTTACAGTATGGAGGTGTACTGTGGTTATGTACATTGTGGGGGTTGATAGCGACATTGCTTGTGCTTGTGTGTGTGTGTGTGTGTGTGTGTGTGTGTGTGTGTGTGTGTGTCGGTGTACCTGAATGCTGGGCGTTAGGTTGGCTGGGGGTTAACGGCGATATCGCTGGTGTCTCTGGTGTTTTAGCCACTGCTTTCTGATTGGGCGGCTGTAGGAGCTGAGGCTTGGGCGGGGCTACTGGCCTTGGATCCTGCAATGGCTTCTCATTAGTCCGCTGCGGTGGCGTGTATGCCGGGGCCGGCTCTTCCCTTTCTCTGATTGGTTCAGCTTGCTGTGCAGGGGTGGGCTTGCCTCCGGTGGCTACAGGGGGTGGGATTTCCTCCTCGTTGATAGGTTTACCTTTTTTCACAGATGCCAGCATTGACTGTAGTGTCTGAAATGACAGAATTGCAGATAGTTAGTGGTGCGGTTTCTGAAGATGGTCCTCCAGATCTCCTTTAAAGACTGTTTGATGAAAAACTAGTTGATATGGTTTCTGAATGTGTAGTTATGCACTGGAGATACGAGGCTAATGTAGTCAATAAGTGATGGACGCTTATGTCCACCAATTAGCTCCGTTCTAACTGCATGTCTAAATCATCACACACTCGCCTCAAACCTCTAAACTCGGTAAGTAATCTCTAAAAGACTTCGTCTGACAATCTCAAAATGCTTAACATGTTCTCTGAGCCACAGAAGAACCTTTTTAGGTTCCATAAAGAACCATGTTTTAATGGTGCAGATGTGTGAGTGGGTTTAATTAGGGTGTCTGTGGCTATAATAATCTATCACTTTAAGTTGGATCTCAGATACACTATATGGACAAAAGTATTGGGACACCTGCTCTGTCATAGTTTCTTCTGAAATTAAGGGCATAAAAAAAAAGTTGATCCAGCATCTGTTGGGAGTAACTGCGTCTTTCTGCATTCAGCGACAAGAGCGTTGGTGAGGTCAGGATGTTGGATGATCACCACCCCACCTCCCCAGCTCATCCTACACACACTGGATGGCAGCATCCATCACTCCAGAGAACACAGCTCTTCCACTGCTCAACAGCTCAATGCTAGGGGGCTTTATTTATACCCCCTCTAGCCCACACCTGGCATTAGGCAGCATGGTGCCAATAGGTTCATGTTGTTTATCTGCTACAGAGAGTACTATTCTAATGGCAGTACTTCTTCTCTACTTAAAGAAGCTTAATGTGTTTATTAGAAAGGCAGTCCACAAACATTTGGACATAAGCTGTATTTCTTTACCAGGGATGTCCCAATGCAGTTTTTTTTTTCTGCCAATCCGATCAGAGTACCTAGGGTGTTTGCATTAGCCTACTTCTCTAGGTGACCAGAGAACATGGTTTTGGTGGCTCTGCTGGCTGGGAACATAGTCTGTTAATGGCGCTTAGAGGACACTGGGGATTGCTCTGCTAGAACACAGCGGTAAAAACAAAGGATTGGAGCGATGCCTGATCTATTATAACATGTCTGGATCGGATCGGGATCTGGATCGGATAGCGCATTGGAAAATATTATAGTGGAGGCCCATTGGTCTACCTTCAGGCCTCGATCGTATCTGCGAGCCTTGCTGGTCTCCCCGGCTGCTTTGGCATTGGTGATGGCAGTCTGGTACATTTCAATGCGCTCCTGGAGACGGGACTCCAGGCCACCTGTCCCACTTGGGGTAGTTGGGGTAGATTTGGACGGCAGGTTAGAGTGCTGAGATGGTGTAGGGGCAGGCATTGGTTTAGCAACGGCTTCTTCTTCATCGTCCTCCAACACCTCATTCAGCTCGGCCTGAATTACACAAACAACAACAACACAACAACAACAACAACAACAAAAGAATGAGGACGGAATAAGAAACCAACCAGAATGAACTAGCAACCAGTCTACCAGCCAGCCCCTCCCTAAAGACCTACTCTGAAGCCCTGTCCACACGTGGATCTTCTCGTAGGTTCCCATCCGCACTAAAACAGCACGTCAGGTCTCTGAAAATGGAGCTTTCTGTGTTTTTATGTGGGCGGATAAAACACTGTAGACTGTTGGAAATGCTGACATCACAGTGTCAGTTTTTGCTCGGTCAGTGCTGTTTTGCTCTGTTGGCACAGCTGATGACCGGGCTGCTTCTGTGTGGTCAGCAGAATCAGGTCTAATTACATGTTTACCTGATTTGGCTGTACT
This sequence comes from Salminus brasiliensis, assembly GCF_030463535.1. Classification (NCBI taxonomy): domain Eukaryota; kingdom Metazoa; phylum Chordata; class Actinopteri; order Characiformes; family Bryconidae; genus Salminus; species Salminus brasiliensis. Next base: position 31,505,245 of record NC_132892.1, read on the forward strand.
TTAGCATCACAGTGTCAGTCCACACACATGGATTCCTCTGGCTTTAGGTTGTTCTTTGTGCTCCTAATTATTTATCAATTAACATTCTCTTGGCATGTGAGTTATATATGTGCAGTTATTAGACTGGTGGGAGAACATTATGACCGGAGTAAACTCAGGCGTTAGATGAGATTTGGGTGTTTTCTCAATACCAGAAGATCAGCATCGTCTTCCAGGTCTCCATCATCATCTCCCTCATCATCCAGGTCCTTCATACACAGAGCTGCCATGTGCTCAATGTCCTCCATTGGGACTGGAACTAAGAGAGAGAAAGAGAGAGAGAGAGAGAGAGAGAGAGAGAGAGAGAGAGAGAGAGAGAGAGAGGGAGAGGGAGTTAGGCATCAGTGCAGGTGCACAAAGAGAGAAGTGAAAAGTACGCTTATCATCATCATTGGTTTCATCTCCGTTCTCTCACATCCCTCTGACCTTCTTCATTAAAGCCCTCTCGGAGATTCGCTTATGACATATGTGCAGTTTTAGGAACCAAAACCACAAATAATTAGTCCTTAAAAACTTTTTTATGCAAATAAGCTGTCCTGCACTATGACTTATCCAAAACGTAGTCTGGGCTGTAGTCAAAATGTAGTCTAATTATACCTTCATAAGGAATGGGTGGAGCTAAACTGCAGCAGGCTGAACATGGGAAAATGCT